>NC_061498.1:22415544-22629740 GCF_022539355.2 Hippoglossus stenolepis
TGTATGTGTCTTGTCCTCCATGACCTTTTTTACTCCCCACACTACGCCCACACAACAACATACGTGTATAGGTGTCATGATTGCATCATGATTAATCAATTAATTAATATAGGTGTCATGATTAATCCACACTTTGATAAAGAGTGAGAGTCTTAACCTCCTACAACCAACTTTCAA
Organism: Hippoglossus stenolepis; assembly: GCF_022539355.2. Taxonomy (NCBI): domain Eukaryota; kingdom Metazoa; phylum Chordata; class Actinopteri; order Pleuronectiformes; family Pleuronectidae; genus Hippoglossus; species Hippoglossus stenolepis. The sequence goes on from NC_061498.1 coordinate 22,415,722, forward strand.
ATATCCAGTGTGGATTTCAATAGTTTTTACAAAAGCTTTTAGCCAGTCCCAGAACTGTGATACAAAGAGAGGCTCGGTGTCTAACTGTGATTGGATCAACATATTGTTAACGCTTGACACTCACATATAACTTCAACCATGGGATGACCAGACAAAATAATATTTTTCTTATTCAGATATGGAAAGTTAATCAATTTGCTGATAAGTTAGTCAAATATCTTTGAGGCTGGTCAGATGAGTTAGGCCAGATCAATCTGCTTTTAGACTCAGGACTTCAAGCCCTGGGAAACGTAGCCAAATTTAACATGCATAAATTAATTAACAAAATCCAATCCACCATCTCTCCAGATCCTGTTTCAACCGCAGATAAGATCGCAATGGGCGATGCCAAAAAGGTTTCACATCGTGAAAAAGGGTTAATAACAACAATATAACGATTGGGAGGCTATTCGTTTAAGACGGGAATAGCAGAGAATCGGAGAGTTCTCTGACTTCTTTCTGGAGTTTTAATTGACACTTTTGCGATACAAGTAGACTAGTCCCTTGAGATTTTAAAATAAAAGCACTCAGGGTTTCTGTTTACTGAATCCACTCATTTGCTTTAATGAGGTTTTTATGGAGAAATATTTGCAGAAGCGGAAGATGCATGGCTTCATACTGTATAGTACTGGTATTTATTTGAGTACATACTATTTTTACACATGGACATATCAGAAACCTAAGAAAGGCTGTTGTAATGGCAATTTTCAACGTTTTTCTTTGTCCTTTTCCGTCCGTTGACATTACTGTCCAGGTGGGATTAGCAGTGATCTTACGCAGACACATCAATAGATTTTCCACTCGATATTTGCAGTTTAGTTTGTTGTTTATTGAGACAGTTGTAAGTGACAACAACGTACCGGGTTTTCCAATTCGGTGAGTGCTGCTCTGTTCCTGGTCTGGTGAGAACTGTGTGCTCTCCCTTCATCTTTCCTGTCACCTATGCCCCTACTATACAGCCCTGTGCATCTAATGACCGCCACCAAGTGTCCAAAATAATACTGTGGGTTATCTAACCAAAATAATATGACATGCCAACAATAAACGTAAATGGCTCCTACAGCTGTAGTTGTAATAAAAGTTAACGTAAAGCACTTCAGGTAATGGGTAATAAGCTCTCTGTCGCTGTGCCTCTCTCGCTGTCTCTCTCTCACACACATTAATTAATTAAAGCTATTTTCAAGGCAAACCCTGTGTAAAAACATAGCACTGGTCCATAGAACAGACAACCGCGACATGCAGCAGATCAGCAGGGCAGCCATTCCACGGCCGCTGGACTAAAATAGCCTCATCTACATATTCATCAGTTCTACAGCTCAATTTGAAATATGGGAAAATATTTTTCTATGTTATAGTGGACACTGAAATTGCCACTGTAAGTGGCAGACTACACCCCTCTGTCAGTGAGTAATAATAATCTCTCTAGTCATCCACCAACTAATGGTTAATGACCTTTAACCTCTTCCCAGCAGATGTTGTTAATGGTCTGGTGTTCACAGACAGCTTATGGTGAATGTTCCTTTTGTCCATTCAGTCTCTTGTCCAAGGTCCATGTTATTTTCACTAATGTAGTGTTCTCCACAGCTGTCATGTGCTATGATGTCACACACCAGTCCTGTTTTCCTCTTGGGTGTTGTGTCTATAAAGTGGACCAGCAGAGTGTCTGTTGCATCTTTCTCCTCCTGGTGTTGACTTATACAAACATATATGGTACATGCACATAAACATATCAGATACACATAAGCACAGGAGTTCACACACGCGCACAAACACAAACACTGCCTCATTTTTTTCCTGTGAGACCAATTAGCCATCGACTCATAACAGGAACTACCACAGCTGTCAGTGCCAGCCATATTGCCATGGAAGTATGTATGTATACACACACACACACACACACACACACACACACACACACACACACACACACACACACACACACACACACACACACACACACACGCACACACTGGTCTAAATTATATATTTTCTGCCATCCTAACATAAAGCAGTATGCAATCTGTGTAGATTATCTAGAATTGAACTGCTTCTCTGAGCTAGATGAATATGTGTGCCCCCTATTACATTCTTTAAGACACACCACACCCTACAGTTTAACTATAAAACACCTGTGTTGGCATGAAATCAGTTGATAGTTTGATCGACACATGTCTCTGAAGCCTAAGAGTTAGAGAGTCTCTTCACTCAGGGAACCAGGGTTACAATGTAACCAAACATTCTCTAACTAAGTCAGCTAGGAAAGATCTATAGAAAAGAAGTACTCTAAATATAAATCTGGTGCTACTGACAGTGTAGCCATTGAGCAACAGTCACTGTACACAAACAGTACTTGGAACCTGCTCATGCTCCTGGCAGAAGTTTTGATGATAAGACGTGCAGTTACAGATCAGCAGTCCAAGCAGCTCAACGGGCAGATGCTGAAGTGATCTAAGGAATACATCCAAAGCCTTTGGAGAGACAGAAGGCTGAGTCCCTCTGGAGAAAGAGAACAGGGATAGGCAAAGACAAAGCAATGGGCCAGGTTGGAACCAAACCTGCGGTCACTGCAGGCACAAACAACCCTCCTTATGTGTGACACCCTTCCCACTTTGCGTATTGTACAGAACCTGGAAATCAAGGTGCAGTCATCCTCATAAAGTGCATATTTGCCAACACGAATTGTCGATTGCTGCCACTATCCCCACACTAGGTGATAAAAATGACCCCCCAGTGGCAGGTTGAAAAAGGAGGGCAAATGTAGAGCAGACCCTGGTGCTCCAGGTGTGCCAGAGCATCTCATCCCAGAGGTGGATCTGGATAATGGTGCAGGCTGAAGTACCCAAACAGCACCCATGAGCATCTTACAGGAGTAGAAAGCTGGAAAAGGCCTCTCTTGGCTTGATTTTGAAACTGAAGCCAAGAGTGTAATAATAATAATAATAATAATAATAATAATAATAATAATAATAATAATAATATGACAATAAACCTTCAGCTCAAAGTGCTTTACGTACAATATAGAAAATAAGAAGAAATAAGAACATGTTAAAATTATATTTAAATGAAAACGAAACAAAAACAAAAAGAAATCAAATACATTATAAAACAGAGCTTTTTTGTCTGTTCTTTATCTTTTCTGTATGTTCTTCAAAGTTTTATAGCTTCAAAACTTGAGTATACAATTACTACACCAGATACATTTTGAATGCAGAGTAACAACCCATTTGGCAATCAAATGTAATGCTTTTTAAGATTCGCTGAGTTCCCCACTTGAATTCCACCCCCTCTTGATTTCCACATCATCTCATCACACAAAAAAATCCTGTTATAAATAATAGCTTGGATTAATATTACACGTTACAGCAAGAGTAAGTTTAAACAGTGTGTACTAAGAGAGCAAGTGTGCTGAGATGATTATTTTTAATATTAAAATTGTTAATTATTAGTAAAACTAATGCAATGCCTGTTCTAAACTTGGCTGTTTGGTAATGCTCCCAAGCCTACTTCAGAATTGTTCATTGTCATTAGTGAGTGTGGTAGTGGGGTGTGATCAGCTGCAGGAGAGTTCAGGGATGTGGTTCGGGTACGCTGTTCTATTTACCCCTCATGACTGACTATTAACATCACCTGTCACCCCCTGCTCTTCCTCTGCCATTTTTAACAGTCATGCTCCCCATACTGCCACTATCTCCCCCCTCTGGCTGAATTCCAGTACTGCTACCGGTACACCATCACCCACAGCCTCTGACATTCCTGTCAGGATTACACCTGACTGGACTTTATTTGTGATGAACAAATGAAAGCAAAGAGGTATTTGAGGAGGTGGTCTAGCCTAATTACCGTACAATTGAAAAATCATAGCCCAGTCAAACAGCTCTGACATGGACAAAAGGTAAAGTGGCTCTTTTAAACATTTGTGCACTTACTAATAAGACCTTCATCATAAATGATTTTATCAGGGAATATAAGCTTGATTAAATTTTTCTGACTGAAACATGGCTCAATTCAGATGGAGCTGCTCCCCCCCCCATCTTTAGCTATATACACACATTACGTGAGGGATAGAAAGGGGGATGTCTTGCAGCTATATTTTTTAACACTACACTGCATGGAAAGAAAAACTTTCGTCAGTTAATGCCCCTGTAAATTTCTGTGGAAGTTCAAGTTAACGACTGTTCACAGGAAAATGCAGGCAGCACAGAAAACTGCCAGGAACTACCGGGAATTGACGTGGGGTTCCAGTTTCGGGCAGTTTTACAAGCCTGAGAAGCTTGGCAGTTGACCCCCCTGCTCCTAGGTCTATGGGGGGGCTTTCACATGTAAATAACAAAACTGTGATCTTTACGAATGCAAATCAGGATAGTTTCACTCAATGGTGCAGAGGTTACACCTTTTTCTAACAGGTAATAACTCCCTTTTAAGAAAATCTCTCCTATAAATATATCAGGCTTACTATAATTATAGAATCATAAATTGTAGCTTGAATAGATTTGCCTTATATAATAAGTATGCTACAATGAGTGTAATCAGTGATACTATTTTCTGGGTACATCTGATGATACATTGTTAACATTGCATGTCTGTCAAGCTCACCCAAGAACATCTGTTGGAATGGAGAGAGCGGTACCACTGTACAGTTTTCTAAGTCTTTCTGCTGACACCAAAACACTGTGCTTCACATAAAGCATATCAGCTGTCATCGTGTGACAAAGTCCCAAACATTTGTCCTCCCAAATTACAGGAAAAAGCTCAGCACCATATTAACATCTCCATGGCATGCTAAACTGTTGACACCAATAATTTGGACTTCAATTGTCCTATTGTTGTGATTAAACTTTCCCAGTATTCCATTAAAACACTTTTATCCAAAGCGACTTACAATAAGTGCATTCAACTATGAGGGTACAAACCCAGAACAGCAAGAATCATTTAATTACATTAACTTAACAACAGAAAGAATAAACTGGTCCTCAGTCACATACTCATCCCATATAAATATAAAGTACAATTTAAAAACTGTTATAACCGCTGCTTCAAAAGTGAAAAGGTCATTTGTGAAGTTTTACTCTGAAAACGTCACACTCAGCTCGTGAATACGTCCCTTCCTTAAGATGCCACGTCAGACGTTGACGTCATCACGTTAGAGGGCTCGTCCAATCACAGCCTCGTGAATGAAGCGTCGGTCTGCCTCAAACAAGAAACTCCAGGCTGTTGTTTTGCGTGGTTCGATGAATGACTCTGTTTTCGGTGTAAAAAACTGGCTGACGTTAACACCACACTGTTTCCCTGGAGGAGAGGATGAAAGCTTTGGAAAGTAAAGCCGCGGGCAAAATGAGGAGGAGTCGAAACGGAAAAGACGGGCGCACAATCCCAAAATTACGGTAAGAGCTTAACTACAGAGAGAAGCCATTGCCAACTGCTAAGTAACTCTTAGATCTGAATAGAGTGTAAACCACTGTGGGATTAGCGAGAAAGTTGCTAAAAGAAGAAGAGAGCATCGAGTGCTTTGTTGAAAATGTACAAACTACTTAAACTTAAGAGTTTGTTCTTGTTAAGTTTTTTCATAAACGTGACTTTTTGTCCGGTTGTATTTTTGAGGAAACTGTCCGTTGTCTTCACACCACTAACCCTAACCGGAGCAAGGGTAAGATTAAAGAAGAGATGGACTAAAATACAGCACAGTGCAAATTAACAACCCACAGAGAGATTTTTAAAAGATCGCTGTGTGGGAGAAAGGCATATTTCTCTAAAGTGTAAGCAGAAACAATCCTAGATTTTTATTTTTAACAATTGTTCAACTTCTAAATCCGTCGCAGCTTTCTGAATATACATGTCCTGCCTAAAAATCTAAATGTGAAGAGTTTGCTGAATTTCTGTAGTATCCGTGCCAGTATTGTAAACAAAAATAGAGACATCAAATAACTCAACCCCAACCCCTCTACAGACAACTCTTAATTATTTTAGAAAAACCAGTGAAGCGGAGCTTTGTAAAATTATTGTGCAACTGTAATTTTAAACATGCTCACTGGATGCAATCCCGACTACACTTCTTAAAGAGGTTTTAGACCGTTTTATTCTCGATCTTTTAGACATTTTAAATTGCTCACTAGAAACAGGTATCTTTCCCTCTGCACTTAAAACCCCTCCTTAAAAAACCTGATTCCTCTATGCTGAACAACTACAGACCCATTTCCAACATGCCTTTCCTTAGTAAAATTTCTGGAAAAGACCATTTCAGTCTGGTTTTAGAAAGGGACACAGCACTGAAACAGCTCTGGTGAGAATAATAAATGACCTGCAAGTAAGTGCAGATAAGAAAAAAGCATCTATCCTGATGCTCCTCGACTTATCTGCTGCATTTGACAGAGTAGATCACAAGATCCTTTTACACAGGCTCAAAAATTGGATGGGTATCACAGGCACAGCTCTAAACTGGTTCAAAACATACCTTACTGGCAGGAAATATTTTGTTAGCCTCTGTGACCATGTTTCACCTTTTCGGCATTCCACGGGGTTCCATTCTTGGTCCAATTTATTATGTTTCTTATATGTTACCACTGGGGAAAATGATTGGTGACCATGGTGTGAACTATCATTGTTATGTTGATGATACTCAATGATATCTATCTGTAGCGCCAGATGACTCTGATGCTCCAAACCAAGTTATAAATTGCTTCTTCAGCGTGGAACAATGGATGAGCAACAATTTTCTCAAAATAAAACGAAGATAAAACATAAATTTGTTTAATTGGTACTGATGATCAGATACAAAACATTATTAGCACACTTGGAAGTCTGCTGCATCCAAACTAACCAGAAGTAAAGAACCTGGGTGTTACACTTGATTCAGAACTAGATGTTAATTCACATAAACAATGTCACAAAGATTGCCTTTTATCACTTAAGAAACCTTGCAAGAGAAAGACCATACCTCACTCTAGAAGATGCCAAAAAGTTGACTCATGCTTATATACTTTCTCTCCTGGAATACTGTAATGCACTTTATTCAGGATTACTGAAAAAATCCATTGATGGACTACAACTTGTACAAAATACAGCAGCCAGGGTTTTAACGAGAAATAGGAAAAGAGATCACATTACTCTGGTTTTAGCGTCTTTACACTGGCTTCCAGTCTCACTGAGGGTTGATGTCAAAATGATTTGACTTGTTTTTAAGTCTCTTAATGGTACAGCACCCTCATACATCTCGGACTGTTTATCAGAATATGTTCCATACTGTGGGCTTGCTAAATATCCCAAAACAAACTATAAAAGTTTGGGGAAGCAGCATTCTCTTGTTATGGAACAAACTCCCACCACACATCAGACAAGCTTCTTCTGTTGATAGTTCTAAGAAACAACTCAAGCATTATTATAATTATATTATACTATTTTTATGATCTTACTTTTAATTAATAGTCTAAATTTTTTAAAACTTATTTTTATACCTTTTGCTAGTTTTATGTTTTTTTATCCTTAGTCTTTGTTTTTTATTGCTAATGTGTTATTATTGATCTCTTATTTCATGTCTTTGATTTTATTGTAAAGCACTTTGAGCTGCATTGTATGTATGAAAGGTGCTGTATAAATCAAATGTATTAGTATTATTATTATTATTGTTATTATTATTATTAAGTTACTTTCCACCCCCTGCTCTACAGTTTCACAGCAAACCGCTGCCACAGTATCAATACTGACCACCACAAAATGATCATCCAGTCTCTCTCTATCTCTCGCTTCCATTGACACACACAAGCACATTGTCAACTGACCCATCTGTATACAAAAACAACATTATTTGTTCAATGCAAACAGAAATTACATACATTTTCTTTCAGAACTGGGAAGTGAGATCTGACAAGTCTTCATGGGAGACACATTCAGGTGTCAACAGAGATACTTGGAGCTTTCCACTTGTGATCAGATATCTCAGGATGGATTTTATTAACAGGTCTGAACATGGAATATATGTAGTAAAATTTGAGCTTCAAACTGGACACTGTGTGCAACACATCTATTTAACCGTTTTACAAAAATCACAACACAAAGACTAATGTCCACATCATCCGTTATACATATTTATCTTTCTCACATGTTATTCAGAAATCCTTCATGTGAGAAGACCATGGAGCAGGTCTGGTGTTCTGTATTTTGCTTATTGTCTTGAAATACCATTTAAAGACCAAACCAACAATCTGTTATTTTGTCTCATAACACTCCTATACCATGTCTGTTGCTCTAATCTCAAAGCGTACAAGTTTCTACTGGTTATGAATTTGTAAACCAGCTCACAAACTTCAGGAGGATGACAATAGTTTTTATTTTATCAAACATCACTCAAACAGAAGGAAATAGTGCATTTATTGGGGACTTTGATCAGCAGCAGATTAATTGACATTAGCTGCTGTAGTGAGTACTTGGGGCAGCAGGACAGTTTGTCTGGCACTGAGTCAAAATAAACTATTGTGTTTGTGTGTGTGTGTGTGTGTGTGTGTGTGTGTGTGTGTGTGTGTGTGTGTGTGTGTGTGTGTGTGTGTGTGTGTGTGTGCGTGTGTGTCATTGTAAAGACTGAACATAACCAGTGCAACAATATGACTCAGAGGAGCTACAGAGGCTTTGATACAAACACAAATGTTTGTAATTCATTTCACAGTAAGAAATGTTATATTACCAGTTTATTAAATATAATCAGTTTTATACTTACATGTACCAAAACAATGGATCCAAAACAATCTCCCTGTTGTAAGGCTTTCAAAACCACTTCCCCTATAGGAGTGAGACTGAGCTGCTTCACATTATTCAACAACACATTGTGTAGTGACTCTAAATATATTTTTATGAGGTGACTTTGGAAAACATGCCAATGCTATATTTTCAGCTTAATTACATATTTATTGGAAAAAAGTGCATCTGACGTGCACCACAGTGAAGGTGTGCTAGAGCTAGTGACAACTTATACCGTTCTTAATTGAAACATCAGACGTCAGTGAGCCAAATATTCATAGTTAAAACAGGCAAGTACACATTTTCATAAAAAGTCCACATTAAGAAAGGGGACAGGGCTGAATTATCTATGACCAGTTCCCTCTCACTGAAAACCTACAAATCCTCCAACACCGTCAACACTTGTTCATAAACAATTTATCTCAACAGATAATGATACAGGTTTCACAATCTGCAATACAAACAGCTTCACTGCAATCCTCTCTTCACCTTCGCCCCACCTAGCCATCATCAGATCATCATTTCCTCTAGGTTACTTCAACTGAAACGTAATCCATCACGACAAGAGCAGCCATTGACGTCAGCTGATGAGCGCACTTAAAAACATTTTCCAAGTGGCTTCGACCGTACACTTAGAAAAGATGAAACAAGCTGAGCTTTCCAGCACCTCACCTTCTGAAGTTATCTCAGTGAAGGTGTCCAGCCGAGCAGAACAAGAAATGAATCCAAATCACAGCAGGTGTTCTAACAGGCTGTCACACTGCAGGCGTCGCTTCACTCCCTTGGGATGGGCGCTCTCTCTCTCTCTCTCTCTCTCTCTCTCTCTCACACACACACTTTACTTTATTCCCTTATAAATATTCTAGATGTGTTCACCAAATTAAACCTGGAGTTTTGCATCATTCTCTCATGTGCTTTATCTGAAAGATTTTGATAAACTACATCATTCATTTCCTCAGAAGGTCGTTTCATATTGCTTCCACATAGAACTAGTTCAATACAGAGAACACTTAAACATTAAACAGTGGAAACATCAGAAAATGGAATGTGTTTTAAGTGAAGACTGTATCTGTTCACACAATAAATTGTGTACAACACATGACTTTCTTGTTTATGTGATTTTCTAGTTTTCTGAAGATGAAATGTGGATATAAAAAGCAATTTTTCCAATTATTATTTTAATTACACCTTTGATTACACAGTGCAATAACTAGCCTTCTAATGCTGTCCCAGTACAGTGCATATAACTCTTATATCTTGGCACTGGGAAAGGTGTGAAGTGGTGATATAAAGGGGTAAATATAGTATATATAAATGAAACAATTGAACATGTCTTCCTCTACGTCCTCTGATTAACTACAGCAGTGGTCAGCAACTGACTCAAACTGGGGGTCAAAATCGTCACCAGATCGTTTTGATATTTCAATATTTTTATTTCACCATATCGACTGACACAGATATTCAGGGATGTCATGGGTGCTGATCTCTGTCATGGTAGCAACATTAATAGAATCACTTCTACTCTAGCAATTTGTCGAGCTGCGTAAGAGAGCTTTTATTTTGAAAAGATTTGAACTTTGGTCGGTTGCTTAACAGACCTCTAAAATAGTTTACATACAATGTATGAAGAAAATAACACCAGTCAAGTAAACCATTCAAACCTATATAGCAGCTACATGAGTGAATAGTTATACAGTAAATTTAGTTTCATTTTATGAAAACATTCACTCAAATCTTCATTGCAGATAAACCAGGTAAGATTATTGCAACGTTTTCTAACTTCACTCTGCATGATACACTGTATAAAAAGCTTAAAATATAGGAAATGAGAGTCAAAAAAGTTACACCGGAGTAATTACACTGTACGTAATCAAAAGCGTTACCCAAATAATAAATGAGATCATGGCTTTCTACATCCATATATGCATCTGTATTAAACTAGTTCACCATGGGGGAAACAGGAACTTATCATCTTATGCCTGCCCAGTAACTTTGTATGAAAAAAGATTAATCACTATTAAGTGTTTGTGGAGTTTTAATTATTATAACATGTCTAATAAAGCAAACAACACGCTTTTTTCCCCTTGTCAATCACTTTCATCCTATTATCCGTCATCTGAGTTAATGCATCAGTTGTAGAGTGTCCCTTTTATACAAAATAGAATAATTTATAAGAGATAGAGAATAATAAATAAGATGAATAAAATAATGAAAGTAACAGTGCGGTGTAAGAGTTAAGTAATTATTTGATTTAATAAAAGGAATTGGCAAACAGGAGAGTCTTCAGCATTGATTTAAAAGAACTAAGGGTTGCAGCACACATGAAGTTCTCTGGGAGCACTGCTTCTCCATGTTTAGTTTTGACTAACAGGGGACAGAGAGCAGGGGCCTCATTTATAAAACAGTGCATAGGATTCATACTAAAGTGTATGTGCGCACAAAAGCCGAAAATGCCTTATGCAAAAACATATTCAGATTTATAAAGCTGTTTCCTCTCAATCCTTCCATTCGCACACTCTTCTATCAATGCTGATGCATCCATCACACACGAGTGTCACGGCAATATTTATATATAAATATAGATATATCAGTATATTACTTCACATGTGGGATCCTAACCTCCACTCTGGGATATTATTTGGAAATGTGTATTGGAAAAGTGTATTGGAAAAATTACACATAAGTGTGGTTGAAACCTATTTTATAGTTGAAGAGTAACTTTTTGCATACCTGTCTAAGATTCCATGACCTGAAATGTTTATGACCTGGAACCTGTATGACCTTTCCATATACCTGTTTGACCTTTCCATTACTTATTGACTGTCCAAAGAACCCAATGGAAATGTATGCAAATCAAACTGCACCTACAGTGCAAACTGCACCTACAGAACCAGTCTGAACTGGATAAGATCCTTGTATTTGACTGTTCTCCATCCTCACTCTGAGATCCTTGTGACTCTCTGTGTTGATCCTTTCTGCAGAAAGCCCCTATTAAAATACACGTAGATAACTTTGGTGTTTCCAGCCTCTTGTATTTCCAGATTTCCATCACAGAAGTTTGAAAGTGAATAGTTTTTCTTTATTTTTTGTGAGTGATCTCCAGTGCGCTCTGTGCGCCTGTTGGCACAGTCACGTTCACTGCAGAGATTTTACACACACTCGTCCTTGATGATACACACAGTGTTAGAAGATATTATTAAAAACTATTAATGACTCAGCTCTGCAACTCCACTGTTTAATGGAATCTGAACATAATGTGGTGTAAGGGGTGTTATATCTTTTTCAATTGAAGGTTCTTATGGAACAGTTGTTTCCTGAGTAGAAATAACGCTGTTGGATTTAATGTTAATGATGAAGTGGATCAATAATCTGCTTCAGTTCACAACCTAACACTGCATCGCCATTTTCCCCTCTCTAAAATGTTTGCACGCATGGGTCAGAGTAAGAGTACAAGTGCGCACATTCTCCCGTCAATTTTGTTTTAATAAATCCCAGCGTTTGCGTAAGAAGTGGTGTACACATCTTTTTGTGTTTTGTGTGTACACAACGGTTATAAAACAAGCCCCAGACCATTTACACTATCCATAACCATCCAGTCCTGACTTTTCGTTCTTCAAAAACAATTACCTTAGTTTTATCTTTGTTTAAATGATCATGTATTTGTTTAATCCATTTAGTCAATGCAAGTATGGGATTATAGTCCCCTGGTAGTATGGTTATGTCAATGTGTGTCTTGTCCGCATGACTGTGCTATAATATTTCATTTTTTACCATTATCTAGGCAAGTGGGAGCATGTAGATTTTGATCAGAAGAGGCCCCTAAATAGAGCCTTAAAGAATAACACATATTGTTTTTGTCCTCTCAGATGTGTATTTACTGAGACATAAAATAATCACTGTTCTGTAAGTAAGATTCAAACCAGTGTAATACTGTGCCAGAGACTCCTAACCAGTTTTCCAGTCAGTCAAGTAATATACTGTGATCCATTGTGTCAAATGCAGCACTGAGATCCAGTTATTATATTCATAACTGTTATTTTGTTCTAAGAAGTTGTTAAGCTGTTGCTTTTTTTTTTTACTTAAAAATGGTTTTGATGATTTGATATGGGTCTATCATTGTTCATTACTGATGTGCATAGAGTCTAAAAACATAATCTTGTCATGAACGTGTGTAAACCTTCTCTTTCCTCCTCTCCACTACTGTGTCTGCAACACACAATTTGTGCATGCACAGCTCACCACAGTGCACACCCGGACCAGACAGGCAGATAATATGCAGGTATATAATCGTGAAAATAATATTATAGTACTGTAATTGCCAACTGTAATTGGTCCTCATTTGCTGTTACTGCAGCAGACTGATTAAATATAGCAGACTATATTCAGACATTGAAGTAATATATTAATCCCACTGAAACTTGCTATCTAAATAAATTATTTGAATAAAAGTTGGCAAAAGTACATGCATTCTTTACTCAAGTATAAATACAGATATTTTTGTCAAAAAAGTATAAATACTGATTCAACCTCTTTACTCAAGTAAAAGTATAAAAGTACACGCTCTGAAATGTAATCAAAGTATAAAAATAAAAAGTTCCCCGCTGGAAGCCATTTCTACCGGCTGTATCTGTTCATGCAAACTGAGACTCACATCACATTAATGTAATAATAATAATAATAACTTTATTTGTATAGCACTTATCTAAACAAGGTTACAAAGTGCTTCACACAAAAGTCCATGGCAAAAATGAAGAATCGATTGTAATAAAAGATATTCTGTTCAGTCCAATTCAAGAGCCAAATCATAACATAATAAGGTCGAGACCTTAAGTTTCTAGAGAAAACCCAACAGTTCCCACATACATGTAGTTGGAAGACTAACTTAAACCACTCTTACATGAAATAAAATAAAAAACATTGTTCTACAAACAGGGGTTAAAGCAAAAGAAGAGAGCATAAAAATATGGTCTGAGAGGAGATGTGTCTAATTTTTTCCATCTCACTATGTTTTCGGTTTAGTCTTAATACGTCTTTTATCCTGTGGTATGTATGTTGTGCATGATCTGCACTGATAGATACACAACAAATAATAGTCTTTTCTGTGTTATTGGCATTTAGGTTGTAATCTGTCTTGATGTTGGATGAGTACGGGTAGTATAGTAATTTAGTAGTAGTGAGTATTTATATTTAGTTACTTTCCACCTCTGAAAATAATATACCTCAAACCAGAAATATGAAAATGGCTGAATATAATATTTATTTTAAAAATAGCATTTCCATGTATGTACTTTAATTTACAATGATTAGGAATGTTTTTGTTATTTGCCCTGAAAAACTGTCCCATATACAGCCTTAATGAATGATACTTAAATATTCACAGTCAGTACAGGGAGCACCCAACAGTACTTTGCTTTGCTATGCTGCCTATATACCTTTAATCTGCTGGCAGTATGGCTCTAAAGACTTAGGGAACAAGCATATTATAGGGAACAAGCATATTATCCCCAAATTCCCCGTCAAACTTCCATGCCATTTTAAGATTACTCCTGAACTAGACCCGAAGATACTTAAAAACCTTTACTTGAGACAGAATGTTGATTTCGGTGCGATCTCAATCCAGCAGCTTAACACTTAGCCGCAAACCAGCCCAGTGCAAATTTGAAGATCATCATCAGATGAAGCCAAATTCTGAGACTACCAAACCAGACACATTCCTACCACAAGCTGTGCCTTGAAAATTACAGTCAGTACTGATAACAAAGGACAACCCTGACAAAGGCCCTTAGGTTATACAATGACCATATAGCTGATAAGAATTCAGGAACCCTATATTCCTGCGGCAACCCCCCAATAACATCACCCAAGGGACCTGGTAAAAGGCCCCAGGGTGGAGATCATGGAATTGTTGGAATTCTATTATACAAGCTCAGTTTTCCAATGTCTACAAAGGTGGACAACTATGGTATTACAACTAGAGACTGATCAGGTTCAACAATGATGCTACCAGAAGAAGTACAAGAAGGCACCATAGCAGATGTTCAGGACAGCTTTGTATACCTCAGGCTCCCACAGCCAAATGGAAACCAGTAAGACTGACTGAAAAGTCAGCGCCATCAACAATAAACTGATTTATAAAAAATATAAAGAAACATTTTTAAAGCACTGCAGGATAGAATAATGCAAGAGGTCAGATTGTCTAACAAGGTCAAATTAAGGAGGCAGTGCTCAATCCCATAGTGTGAAAAACAAATCTATGAAATGAACATAGCTACAGGGACTGGGGACATATCCACAAGCCAGTTCTTAGATCAAAGCCATAAATATGGACGACAACAACACTGTTAAAAATAGACTTTTGAGTGGATGTCACAACAGTCCCCAAAACACTGTACACCCTAGGCCAGTCTGACAGGCTTGGGGTTGAGAGGGAAAAAAGCTCAGCCCCCAGCTCCCTCTCTCTCAATTCTACCAAATGTTAAAGAGCACCATAACCATAGTGAGCAGCAGAGTCATCTCAAAGCTAAGGAGCCCACAGTGTGCATCTATTATAGTGGTGCCCAAGTACACAGGTAGGATGGATAAGAACATGTCTAAGTATACAAATTGTACGTCCTTTCCTAAGCACCCACACATGACACTATGACAGATGTCCCCTCCTGTGTATGACAAGACAAGACACGGAAATCTATTTGCTCTGTTACAGCAGCAAAGGGGTTAGTGAAAATAAGAAGCTTCAGTAAAAGTACAAAATAAGTAAACATACAATATAAACATAAGTAAATATGAAAATATCAATCATATACATTGTAAACAGGATTGCACATGAAAAGGTATTGAAATTGCTCAGACAGTTGAAGTATTGTTAACAAGTGATTTAGTAATGCAGTTGCTTGTCAGAACTCTGGTAGGGGTAGGGGGTAGGGGTAGGGCCAAGGGGTTAAATGGGATTGGGCCTAAGTGGCCAAAAACATGTATCGTGAGTTCAAGGTCAAAGGTCACAGTGACCTCATATGAGTCTGGTAAAATGTATGTAAACTGAAACTACACTGTTTGGTCAAGGCATACAACTGCATGGTGGTAATTCTAGTTATTATATTATCATTTTATTTTTTATGTTTGACTTCTGTTTCCACATCAAAATCATGGTTTCGATAAGTGGACTTATAAAAGTGCTATGGAACTGTTTTTCTGTGAGTGGGTCCCTGGTTTGTTTGTCTAAAGCAGGCACACATACATCCATGATGCAGCACACAGTCCAACAGGTGGTGGTAATACACGAAGGTATGAGGTAATGTGCCAGCAAAGACATGAAAGGAGACAACAAGTAAGAAAACATGGATGTAAACAATTCAGAATGTAGAAATTAACCAATCAGATTTGGAAATGTTGATGAGGTAGGAAATGCTGTGTACTTGAGCATTTCTTTGCCTTTGTACACATATTGTAGAGTGGTGTTCCAGCATTTACACTCTGCAATGAATGGTGGATGAAGTGTTGTAATATTCATATGACAATGACAAGAACGGTAAAATAATACACAGGTTGTAAAAAGGATGAGGGGAGTTTTCCTTCAAGGTAACGTTACGCTTCATGTATCATATTCCATCATGTCTATCAGCCTTTCTCTGTAAATTACTCTGGTATGTGGGACCTAAATTCTTTGGCCCTGACAATTTACAGCAGTCATGCAGCACTGTGAAGAAGATTCCTTTAGGCGAGCCAGAGCAAGGGCAAGGGTACACGTGTACTGTAAACACACAAATGGTCTGGAACTATCAAAAATATCACAGGAAACAGGGCAATTATGCAGCCCAAGAGATTGAGAGAGAAAAAATGAGCGAAGAGCAAAACCCATGTGACTGAATTCTCAATGACACCATAGCAACACAGACACACAGACACACACACACAGACACACACACATATACACACACGCACAGACCAGTAGACTCAAGGCGTTTTCAGATATGATCTCCGGAGGATGGCTGTAGAATGGGATCCAGACCTAGATTGCCTTTTCACAGATGCACAACTCAGTGAGAGATTCTCCGCTCAGACATGTTGATAACAACACAGAAATCTCCAGAGTGTTCAGGTGAGAGGTGGCGTAGTAGGCAGAGGCACGAAGTAATGTATTAATTCCCCTGCAGAGATTACGTTAATTACAGCACTTTGACACCAGCGTTGACCCTTATCACAAAAGCTCCCTTGGCATCTTAGTTGGTGTCTTCTACATGTTTTCATCCTGATACTTGTTTTATCCTTGGAGGATCTCACATCATGTACAGCCCCTCTGGAGAATGTTCTGAGGATCTCTGGAGTTCAGAGCATGTCAGAAAGCATCTAAACACACATAGATAGCAAGCAAAGTTTTCCTGCGCCCTAAAATACACACATCCATCTGGTTTCCCGAATTATGCCACCTCATAATTAACTTAAAAGTTATTTCACTACCTTAATCTCTCTCTCTCTCTCTCTCTCTCTCTCTCTCTCTCTCTCTCTCTCTCTCCTCTCTCTCTCTCTCACACACACACACACACACACACACACACACACACACACACACAGACACTCCTATTAGGGCAGAGTGTGGGGGTAGGGTAGGGGATAGTGGGCTCTCATTAGCCCTCTGGCTCTGAACCAGGGAGGATTAACGTCACAGTGGCTTTTCATGGTCTGCACAGAGACGTGTGTGTGTGTGTCTGTGTGTGTGTGTGTCGCCTTCAGCTTGGGGTTTGGCTGGTTACCTGAAAGCAAGCACACTCTAGGCACTTTTACACAGCCTGTTCCAGGTGGGAATGTTGCACCTTCCTTCAACCTTGCTGGTCTGCAAAAGGTATAAACACGGGTTTCAGAGGTAATCACAGAGCCCTAGATCATCTACTGTTTAAAGGGAGAGCTGTCATTGCAGGATTCGGTCACCAACACTGTTGTCTTGTACACACGTCAGGATATCTTGTTTGGTTCAGTATAAATGAGCTACTATCGTGTAATGTTTGTTTAAAAAAGAGCTGCTGACTTACCCAGAAGTGGTTTTGGCAGCTAGTGTTCAGATACCTTCACACTGAATGAGGCTGAACTATAACAAGGCATCAATTATACAATAAACTATATGATAGCTTTGTTCATGTGTGGTGCCAAGAGACAGGAGTGCACATGACAAGTAATATATAACAGATTCATTTTTAAATTACTTTCCCGTTCATTGTTTGTATTGAAGTCTTTTGCTTCCAAAATGGAAGGGTTGATCAATGTGCTGGGTAACTTGTATAAGAGTCTGACTGGAAGCCAGTGATTTTGTTCTCTTGTCTAAAGTCTGTTTTGTCACATGGAAAAGTAGAGGAAACCTGTTGGACAGTTGTTGAATTTTCTTTTCTCTAGTTTCTAAACATTAGGATGACTGCGTATATGATCATTTATTTTTAACCCTGCGACAGGATTAACAGGGTGCAGGTAAAGGTCTATCTGAGACCTTTGGCCAGAGGAGAACACGCCTGGGGGAGGAAGGAAAGCAAAGACAAGAGAAATTTGACTGAGGATATTTTCCAGGTGTTGCATGCTGCTCCACCCACCAGCCTTTGGCCCCCACCCCCTGCCCTCCCCCCCGGGTATTTGGGCGACACATCCACTGTGGAGCTGCAGCTGCGCTGAGGACGCACACTGCACGGAGGAGACACTCGGGACGCAGATCAGTCGACTCCGTCCCTGTACATTAGTTCTTCTAACCCAGGCAATCTTAGTTTTCTGCCGTTTGCTGTTTCCTCCCCTGATCTGCAGCGGCACCACGCACCCTCCTGCCCACAGACACAATGTCGGAGCTTTCAGTGAATGAACACCTCGAGGGGATTTTATCAGATTTCGAAGGTATGTGCTGTAATATTGAATTGCTTTACTGCGGCGCGTAATGAAAGCAAACGTGGGGATGCAGCTCCGGGCTCATGTACCTCTGTTCAAAGAGACAACGCGGTCGTAATCAGGACAGGATCGTTAAATAACATAGCCTGAAACGTTTTACTTTCTTGTTAAGTTCTAAAACAACCATTTGTTTGCTGGCATGAGCGCAAAAACACACGTTGTACCATAATTGTTCGGAAGAAAACAACCCCTGCAATCAACATTTGATTTGTTGTTGCCGTCTTAAAACTAGATTAGTCCACAGAGCAGCTTCTTCTGTGAAAGAATGGTTTAGGGCTGCAAATTAGTAAAAGCTAAGATGTCACCGTAGGATATGGACAATGTGTTGGAAACTTCACAGACCAAACAATTGATTAATGGGAAAAAGAACTGCAGGATTAGTAATTAGTAGAACTGACGGTGATGGTAAATCCTGGTTCAAGAATTCTTTGTGACCAGTTAATGTATAAAGTCGCTTCATTCACTGGTAGATTACATTTCCACCAATGTCTCTGTAAGGACAAACAAGGTAGGCAGTGCTTGACCAGTTAAAGCCCAAAATAGACCCATCAGAGGTAGAACATCAGTGTTTCCTGAAGAAAAAGCTGTTTGCTGCTGCTGCTGCTGTCGTCTGGTGATTGATTTTCAAGCAAGGATGTTGTTGTAGTAAAAGCCACATTAACATTAACAAGAAGGAAATATAGGTATTGAAGCATTAGACACATAAAACAACAATAACTGGCCACAGGGGGGTGCTTATGCAACAACTTTTGACTATGTAAAGCATTTCATCAATGGCCGGCTGTGTGCCAAGTTTAATTTCTGTAGCATTTACAGTATTTAAGATATTAGAAGCTAACGTGCCATATTCATGCTGGAGATGTTAAAGGTAGAGACATGTTTTAGAACCACTATGTGGTCGTGGTAAATATTGTTGAGAGATGAAACAATGTTCAATTATACTCACATAGTGCTCCCAGGTACATGCATGCAACTCACGTGATCAATAGTGACTTAAGGAGAGAAACAAGGTGGACTTACAGCTTAGTCAGCTGGTTGCAATTGTTAGTTCAATGTTTTGCACTGAAAAACGTAATAACCCACCCCCCACACACTTATGGCGTTGCATCAATTCTACAGGTTTGTCTGCTATTTCTACTGTCCAACTGACACAGGAGTATTATTTACACTGTAGGCTTCCATGTTTTGTTTCTAAAAACAAGTATGCAATATCCTGTTGGTGACGCTTCAGGGCAACTTGGTGTCATTGCCTATTGTGGGTTCCTGCTCACTTAAACAATCACTGCTCCTTTCTTACTACATACTTTTCAAACTACTAATCGCAAATATCAAACATGTTTGATAATTTCTGAAAAATTGGCTGCGATATTTATTCAAAATCAAAAGGATTCAGATCCGCACATGTTTCAGGCGTGGGCAACGTGGCTGCTGATAACATGGTGACATCGTTACCAGCACGTATTACCACAAGCTCTCTCGACATCTTCATCAGTGTCTTCTACGACACCGCTTTTTCATCCTGAGATTTTCATATTATTCATATACATTTTTTACATTTTTGCACCTGTCTAGATTAGAGCAAGTGTGGCTAGAGAAGCGAGTGATTTCACCTGTGTGAAGGGGCTTTACAGTATAAGCCAGCGGTTGGAGATGTTCAAGGGCAGATTGAGAGAGTGGGTTGAGAGAGAGAGCTTTTTGTTAATGTTTATTTAGCACAGAAAACATTTTCCCATGACAAATACTAATATTCAGTGCAGGGGGAGGCAGAATGTGATGTGGACAGGTGTGCAGATGCATTCAAATGTACGCCTGAGTGTGAATGTGTGTTTACAACATGTTATAGAAGAACAGTTCTGTGCCACCTGTAAAAAGCCATTCCATAATTTAGCTCCTCTAAATGTAATTGAAAATTGCTAGTAAGGACATCTGGGAGGATGAAGATCTGAGGATTGACTTGGATCTGTGAATTTGGTCTGAAGTAAATCTTGAATTGCCCAGGAATATTACCATCAGTTTAGTGGATCTTAAATAGTATATCATAAATAGTAAGAATCTGACAATTTTGAAATAGAGAAGCAGATGAGGTGTGTGACTCTGATCTGATTGCTATCCTCACTAAACGTTTCTGTAGGACCACCGTTTTGTGTAGGGCAGAAGGAGAAGTACTTGCACACACTAAATTACAATATGATAGATAGGGATAACTTAGGCTATAATGAAGAATAAGAAGACAGTTTGATGATACTCAGATACTCGACCATTACTGACAATAACTCCTCAATTCATTTACCTTCCATTATGCTACAAACTGTTTATTCTAATCAATGCTGTAAATACTTATCTTTCTGATGTTCTCCATTACACGTGGCATCTATTACACTTCTGTCCGTCCTGGGAGAGGGATCCCTCACATGTGGATCTCTCTGAGGTTTCTACCTTCTTTTTACCCTTTTTAGTAGTTTTTCCTTACTCTTGTTGAGGGTTAAGGGCAGAGGATGTCACACCTTGTTAAAGCCCTATGAGACAAATTGTGATTTGTGAATATGGGCTATACAAATAAAATTTGATTGATTGATTGATGTGACAAGGTGACTTGAGAGATGACCCTCCTTATTATACCAATAGATTTATTTATTTTTCTGTTCACTCAAAGTTTCATGAACAATAGTTCCCAGAAATCTTGTACTTGAAACTTGGGGCATCTCAACTGACTCAATTGAAATTTTAGAAATTTAAAAAAAACATACTCTCTGGAGTATGTTTTTTTGATAAAATGATAAAGTTAGATTTTTTTAAAATATTTAATAAATTTAGTATTGTGTTAGTTCATGCAGGACACAGAGTTATGTGCTCAGCTGTCATAAGCTGTCAGCTACTGATTTATGGGTGCTCGTCAGTCACTCACCAATCACAGCACATTCTCTCAACAAAGCGTTCCATTTAAATATGGCCTCCCCCTCACTGATCCCTGCTCAGCTACGCTGCCACTCATGCTCTGCTGCCGGCAACTTGCCTCCACCACCCCAGCCTCCACCTTTTTGCACAGAGTCCAAACATGGTCGTGGTAAATGGTATTCAACTTGAACAAATGTGTCTTGCCTGCTACGCGCACTTTTTTGATTTTTTTCTGCATGCGTTCCCTGTTTTATCTTAGCATGCTGCGTGGGTAATCCAGGGAACATCCAACGAATGGAGCCATCCACACCAAGCATAACTGTATTCCCCTTTGTGCAGTAAATGGTTATCATGACGAAGTGTTCCTGACTCAACTGATATTTATTAATCTGATCCATGACACGAAGGCAGTCAAACCAAAATTCACATTCTTAATCGGTGGATTGAAGTTTGTGTCATTTGCAAACATTATTGGGGAAAGGGTATTTGAGGCACAAATCGGTAATGTAAATAAGAAATAGTAACGTTCCAAGAATGGATCCCAGAGGAACCCCACAAAGTAGTTTGGCTTTGCTGGAATAACGAACCTTAACACAAAAAAAATGTTTCTGTTTGAAACATAATTATTTAACCATGTAAGCCTAACACCACGAAAAACACATTTAGATAGCTTTTCCAGTAAAATATGATGGTTGACCGTATCAAAAGCTTTGGAAAAATAATACAAGTTAATTTATTATTTTCAAGTGCAGAGGTAACTATGTTAATCAGGTGAAGTAAAGCCATACTGGTCTTTCAGAAAACCATATTGATGTCTATAAAGAATTGAATTGGTATTTAGATGAAAAAAACATTGTAAAATAGATATAGGTCTATAATTAATCAAATATTTTGGATCATCTGCTTTAAACAGAGGAAATACTTTGGCTTCTTTTGTGTGTGATGTGAGCAAGTGATTGCAAGCTCCCCAACACCTATGTAGGCTGAGACTCTAAATCTGAACAGCTCACTGATTCACAAATTTTCCGACATACGCAGCCCCTAAAAACACTGAGGTGCTGTGATATTTGCATTTTTCTTTGGTACCAAAGAGACCCAAATAGATGTTAGAAAACACTGTAAAGGGAAGTTGTCATTATTTGTTCCCTTTAAGAGACTTGCTGGTAGCCTACTTCTGTAGCAGTAGCAAGTATGCTGTGTTCCGGCACTTAGAAATAGCTGAATCACACATTGCGATGGTGGTTTGGGGTGAAGGTGTCATTGTTCTTCACTTGCGAATCTGTAAAAGTCCCGGCACACCACTAATGTACTGCATTTGCATTGAAGCAGCACAGTATCTAAAATGTGGAACTCTGAACGGTTTACCACATTTTGTCTTCGCAATAGGCCTGCTATCCAAGCATCCTTGTATATGCAAGAAAGCATTTGCATCACCTTAGAATGTTTGGTGTTTGTATTTGAGTGAGACTTACATTATAATAACTGGAGTCGGATGTTAAACAGCCTAGACAGCTAAGAAAGAAGAACTAATAACACAGTGTAAGCATACCCTTGAAAAGATTTCCGTGAATACAGACTGGGTGTGTGTGTGTGTGTGTGTGTGTGTGTGTGTGTGTGTGTGTGTGTGTGTGTGTGTGTGTGTGTGTGTGTGTGGTCCAGGTATTACTAATGTTGTGGGGGCCTAAATCTGTTTACACAGTCACAGAATAGGGACTTTTTTTCAAGTCCCCAAGTCATTGCAGTTTAAGGTGAAGACATTCCCAAAGGTTCGGGTAAGGTTAGAGTTAGGCAAGTAGTATACTTAAAGTTAATGTTAGAGTAAGTCTCCAGGAAATGAGTGTTAGTCAATGTTGTGTGTGAGTGTGTGTTTAGAAGCAGTTAATTCTGCCATTTTGTATGTCTGCTCTGAAGACTATTTGTCTCTCTTAGATATGTCTGTCAAACTGAGACGCTACTTGCATTGACTTGATTTAAGTACATAAAAACATCAAAATACAGTGAGGACCCAAATTCTCAGACTATTGGAACCAACTGTATTAAAAATTATTATAACTCATATAACTATATTACATCTCACTAAAGTATATATTATACTAGTATATTTAAAGTCAATTTAGACCATTCACTTTAAGCAATGTTTAAGTTCGGGGTGGGGCATCTGCAGTATATTAGACCCCGTTCAGACCTGTTCTAAGAGATCTGATCACAAGTGGACACATTGGAGATCTGATCACTCAGACCACATGTAGCCACATTCTTTCAGCTATGTGAACGCAAATGTGTCCTGGGCCACACAAAAGAACCAAGCTCACATCCTCTGACCCACTACAGTTTCATAATGCACTGAAAGTACTTTTACACGTTTGCCATATTTGTGGTCAGCACCACAGTATTAACTTAGAATGGCATGTTTCTTTTCTAGCTTTTTCAATTTGTGAAATTTAGTTTTGTAGTACAGATTGATTGGTTAAGCCCATTCTGGTTCTGCTCTCTCTCTCTTGAATGCTATTCCTTATACAGACACACACACACACACACACACACACACACGTACACACAACATTATTTGGTCTTTGTGAACAGAACTGATTTTTGTATTTGCATATAGAGCAGAGAAGAGAGATCTGATCCAAAGTGGTCACAGGAAACACATTCATGACCTATTCTTGTGATCAGATCCCTTCAGGCGGTTGTTAATATCAGGTCTTTTTCTTAAATGTAGATATTTTGGTTTAATAAACAAGATACTATTCATTTCTAAACACTCAACTTTGTTACTGACATAATGTCTTCCCTCCTATAGTATGATATAGATAGATAGATAGATAGATAGATAGATAGATAGATAGATAGATAGATAGATAGATAGATAGATAGATTTGAGCTGTCCAGTAGAATCCAGCAGGCAGGTGTGAGGTGTGGTATTTTCCAGAGTTGTGATGCAGAGCAGCTGAAGGCTCTGGCACACAGGGTGCAAAGTTTGAATGTGGGGACAGGGAGATGGGCAGCAGGGCTCTGGGGTGTAGGGATGAAGAAAGTCCAAAAGGTATGGGAGAGACAGGTTATGGAGGGCTAATGGAGCAGTGGAATCACGCTGCCTTGCCTTTGGCATCACTCTGTCTTCTGGTTCCATCATCCTCCTCTTTCATCACAGTTCATTTTGTAGTTTGGTTAGTTTGTGCACATACTCAAAAAAATGCAAGTGGACTTGTGGTCTTCATGACTGATGCAGAATCAATCAAATGTAAGGGTCAGACCAATCACATAGCATCCAAAAACATTTGAGATCATGGTCTTTTAAACAAAAAACAGACCAAAGTACTGTATTGAGTACAATTTTGCATTGTAGCAATAAAGTCAGAAACCAGGTCAATTAAGCAAAACAACATTTGAAACGCACACTCTCACATACGCACACACACACACACACACACACACACACACACGCACACACACACACACACACTCACACAAATGTTTACTTCCTCAGAGTATGTTCCGTGAGAGAGGGAGAGGATGTCAGAATGAACGGATATTGTTCTTCCTCCGTGTGATCCATCATGTCCTGGGACACTTCAGGGACAGAACAACAAAAGCTTTCCCCACTTCTTTTATTCTTATTCTCTTTTTAAGTTCTTCTGTTTAGACGTGTTTGATTTGTGCCTCTAAACAAATTGGTGTAGCCTTTGGCCACAGCAAGCTGCTGTAGTTGCTTTTGCGTGACTGTTTGTATCTAACAATTGAAACCACTGTCATGGGAACTTCAGCAGCTCTGACTCTTGATGCTGAAATGGAAGTCTCATCTCCTTGTCTATTAATCAGTGCCACAATCTCTAGGCATATGTAAGGCATGCTTTAAGAAGCATAACTAAAAAGGGGCATTTTTGTGTGTGCCTCTCTGCAGAGGATTTGTTTCACATTGTAAAAGTGAACCATTAATGATGCTGACATTCAAAACCTTTAATAGATAAGATTCACAGAGTTGTCCTATGTAAAGTAGTCACTGTAGGATGTCCAGGGAATTGGGCCCAGATTTCCACACAGCACAGAAATCTGCGGAGCGTTCAGGTTATCGGTTGTGCAGCAGGCGGGGGCAGGAAACAATCATGTGTTTTCGTTTACAGCACATCGACACAACGACACCTGTGTCAGCCCTCATCACCAAAAAAACTCTCTTGACATCTTAGTCTGTGTCTTCTACGTATGGCAGTGCATTTTCATCCTGAGATATTTGTTTTCTTTTAGATTTTTAAAAATTGTTTAATATCTGTCTTGTGTTAGAAACTTCATCAACAGATCTGCTCACTAAAAGTAACTCCCGGTTCCAGTCTGTGGACTATCGGACTCTTTGATCACGCATACAGACCTTCTGGACTTTCATAGTTCAGTGCATGTCTGAAAGCGGCTTAATTCTCCTCGTTGAAGAGCCGATCAGAATTATCTGTGTACATCCAATAAGTGAGAGTCTTGAAATGGATAAACTAATGCAGTGCTCATTCTAAACTGGCCTGTGTTGAATGGGCTCTTTGCCTGACCTGTGGTAATGCTGTTAGCTGCTGTCCTTCTGAAACTGTAACAGTGGCCTACATTAGTGAGCCAAGGCAAGCAAAGACCGGCTGTGGGCCTCCGAACCCCAAAGCCACCACTGCTGCACAAAGAACTGGAGAATCTGTTGTCTTGGGTGTGCCATTTGTGGTGAACGTGCTGTTGTCGTGGTTATCAACTTCATTTTCGTTGATGACTTCCAGCCGCCGCTGCTACGGAGCACTGTTTTCCTGTTCATTCAAATATTGAATGTATCATGTGTACATATACACACATATGTGTAATACACAAGCGTGAAGCCGTTAGGATGAACTGCTCTTGAGATACGGAAGCCACAGACAAACAAAACCAGATATTTCTAGAATAAGTAGTTATGCTCTCTGGTTTCTGTTACTGCTTGTATATAGTTGGCTTAATGGACAGTTTGTCAGACTGGGACCACTGCTTTGCTGTTTGAAGACTTTTACTGTGCTACTTTGCTTTGTATGAATCACTTTGTTAAAACAACAGAGTCCCAGGTCCTTTTCACTTGTGGATGAGAAATATCTTTACTGATGAAATGTTGAATTCACAGTTTTAAAGGGTGATATTGTATATTAACAGTAACATGTCAAAACATTGCATTTCTACATAGCTTATTCTGAAAGTCATACTAAATTTAATGAGAATGTGAAGACAATTTTCAGAATCCCTCATAATGGTGAGAACAAACATAATGTGTGTGCAGGAGCAGACTAAATCAAGGCAATGGAGAGAGTGCACTTGAAGGAAGGGAGAGAAGGAGGGCGTTTGGGTCTTTGGATGACATGGGAGATTAGAGAAGGTCAGGCAGGATAAGAGCTCTCCCTCCCAGCCCTGCCACATCCTGGTACTGGGCTTCAGCGGGGCACGAACCCTGCAAAGATCAGAGAGGGTCCCATGACTTACTGACCCAGTGACCACACACACACACACACACACACACACACACACACACACACACACACACACACACACACACACACACACACACACACCGGTTTTGCTCATGATAAGTTCTGGTCCCCCTCTGACATTCCAGTCTGCATTAACGCAATGGAGCACAACAGCCTGAGACACCCAGTGTTCTGTTCAACTGTGAACACCTTTAATCATAAGATAAAAAGAATGACATAACAGAATGTAATAGTGGTTGTAGTTAACATGACTCACATTTTGTACAAACACTTTCCCTTGGGCTCAGGTACAAGTGTTTGCCCATGATATCTCTCACACACACACACACACGCACACACACACACACACACACGCACACACACACACACACACACACACACACACACACACACACACACACACACGCGCACACACACACACACACATAAAGGTTGCAAATGATGTGGCTTGTGGCCAAGTCATTCTCCCATAATGGATAAGAGTTTGGCAAGACATCAGTGCAGGTTGCCTGGTACTCGACATGTCTGGAGTTGTCAGGTCCTTCAAAAACAACCGCTC
The DNA here is from genome assembly GCF_022539355.2 of Hippoglossus stenolepis. Classification (NCBI taxonomy): domain Eukaryota; kingdom Metazoa; phylum Chordata; class Actinopteri; order Pleuronectiformes; family Pleuronectidae; genus Hippoglossus; species Hippoglossus stenolepis. The sequence goes on from NC_061498.1 coordinate 22,443,334, forward strand.
AGTTCTCATGGACCAATAAGAGAACAGAGACAAAACCATTAACGGGGAAAACATAAAGGTTCTGGGCTGAAAACAATTATCTCAAATGAACTGAATTGATCAAAAATAAACTGACAACCGTCTTGCCCTGGGCTGTGAACAGCTACCTTAACTGGGGATAAATAGCTAACAGGAATGAGCTGACAGACTTATCTACGCATTACCTGGACCACAGTGCCTACTTCTACCTGTGCATGACTGCTACATCACTGAACTTGCACATGTTGTGTTCATATAATAGGAAGGTCTATTATTAGAAGATTATTAGAGAAATGAGCTGATGTGCAATGAACATACCCTTTTCAGCTCAACTCCAATGGTAGCCTACTCTTGTTGTTTATCCTCATCATTTGTTGGTCTACCTGTGCTCTCAGTTACTGTCTTTGCACTGTTTCTGCAAAGTTTGATTTTGACTATTTTGTTGTCTGGATAGTTTTCCTCCCAGAGGAACATATTTAGTGTCCAAATTTATAACTAGTGTACAAGTCAGACATCCGAAATCCAATGATGTAAGCATTATCTGTGTGTGTGTGTGTGTGTGTGTGTGTGTGTGTGTGTGTGTGTGTGTGTGTGTGTGTGTGTGTGTGTGTGTGTGTGTGTGTGTGTGTGTATCCTCAGCCACTGTTATTTTCAGTCTATTATTTTCATTGCATATGCTTCTTGGAATGTGTCTTCCAGATGTGCTTTTAGTAAGTGGAAGTTGTTTTAGTGTGTGTGTGTGTGTGTGTGTGTGTGTGTGTGTGTGTGTGTGTGTGTGTGTGTGTGTGTGTGTTGGTTTTTAATAGGACATGAGGCATGAGGCCGCATTTTGTGGAAATTGAAATTTTCCATTTTCAGTGAAAAAAGTATAAAATAAGGATTTGTTAATTTTTGATAGGGTCTGCATGTTCCATTATGTCTGGAGAAAGTGATTTGTTGGCCTGGTATCTCTGTAGTACCACAATGCTTCATATTGCACTTAGCCATACTGCAATTTCAATAATATTTCAATGAATTGTTCAGATCTAACTTTTGTGCAATTTATTTTTCCCCTTATTAGTCTTTGTGAGTTTGTATGTGCTGTGCATGTTCACACGTGTCAGTGCACATGTTGCTTTGTCCGTCAGAAAATCTTGTGGAATGTGCTGGGTAGGGGGTGGGGAGCCTGTGTGTGTGTTTGTGTGTGTGTGTGAACAAGGAGGGAGGGGGGTAGTCATAGACATGCCCAGACTCAGCATCCCCTTACGTTGTGTATGTACACCAGATAGGCTAGGCCTCCCATCCTCTGAATTCATACTGGTTCTCTTACTATATGATAGTTTGACACAGTTATACTGTGTTAAGATCCTCCACCACTGATACATTTTAGCTTTCAACACAATAAAGAGGAAAACCTTTAGTACAAATGACTACATCCATACAAATATTTTATAAAAGTTATGAATTTTAAACAGCATTTTTTGTTGTTGTGTCTTAACTCGGTGTTAGAAATAATCTCTGTCCATACTAACACACCTGAACACACACACTTGACCATTCACACACACTGGTCATGTGTATGCAGGTGTAAACAGGAGGCAGCTTGTCAACACTGCAGGTGGTTGATTAGTTACAGATATGAATATGAATGAAAAACAGCCATGGTGAAAAGTAAGAGCATATATTTTGGAGGTGGAAAGACCCCTTCACTGTAGGAGCAGGTTTGAGGAGTGTGGGCAGTAGGTGTAACTTATCAATATGAATGTAGTATTAGAATTTGGTCCCATAAAAGAACCTTACCTTTGAGTTTGTGGTGCGTTTCACCCCATGTGTCTAGATAAAGAATACTTTTTAAGAAGAATCTTATCTTATTGTTTTATTTGTTTCAATTTATTTCCGAGTCATCCTATTTTTACCGATAAAAGTTGGTTGAATTTAAGACAAACATAAACTGAGGGTAAGGAATAATATCTAAATATATAAAACTAAGACATTCACAATAAATAAAAAAAACTAACTGTGGTTGTACATTTGTTGTACATACAATTTCAAAATCTTAAATACGACCTGGGTAGAAGTCCCCAAGCATTGTTATACCCCTCTGCACCCATACTTCCCTATAGTGTGAGAATTTGAATTCATATGCCAGAATAAAGCCATATGTGAGAGGCTGTGTTCAGGAAGGGGTAAAAAAGGAGGATCTTTGCAGTCTTCATCCAAATTATGTTAATACATGGCAGTATGATGGGAATGAGCACTAGAGGACAGAGAAATGGACTTCTTTTTTCAAAGTTAAGAACCGTTGCTGCCTTTTCTCTCTTTGTGTTGGTGGTATATAACATTTGAAATCCTCCAAGAAAAGTCTTAAATTTACCCTGGGCTTTCCCAGGGGATGATGCTGAAGAAAAATTGTTTTCTTTGAAAAATGTAATCTTTTTTATAATTATACATTTTATCCCTCAGCAAACTTGAAATCAACCTTCATCTTCATGATTTGCCAGTTTTACCCAGTGGCCACATAATGGTCAACTCTGCATGAGCTAATATTTAAAATGGAGCCTAGATTGTATGAGGCTGTGTATGGAAGGTTAGACTTATTATCAGTAAACATTCTATTCATTCCAACAACTTACTCAGGGAATTCAGTAATGATCAAACACCAACCAAGCTTAAGTCTTAAGGAATATCACTCAAGATGTCGACAGTCCTTCGTTTTTTGGAGTTTATGGGTTTGCTACAGTCTTAAACCATGTCAAATACCTGATTGAACTAGTTTTTTTTCAGCTTCTTCTATTTTACATTTTTACATACCAAAGAAAGAAGGATCATAGATCAGTTTGTGGTTATATGTTAGCAAGCAAGGTGGCCTTAGATTTCAGATTTCAGAATAACTACTAACTTTCCCCATCATCATCATCATCATCATCATCATCAGTGGCGGCTGGTAAAGAATATTCTTGGTGGAGCTGTACTGTGCCATACCCAGTTATCAGTAACCATCCCACTATGATTTAACAAAAATTGCAGGATACCAGTTCTTTGTGTAATAGTAGGTAGTTATTTAATTCCAATAATAAACATGTCAGTCATTTTTAAACAAAAAGAGATAGCTAACAGTAAACTGCATACTGCACAAATGAACATAGAAAACTAAATCAAAATAATATATACCAAAATAATAATAATCAGCCGATTGATAAATAATGTAAATTATTATTAGTTGTTACCCTTGTGCTCAGATAGTAAGAAGAGTATGCATCATTAGACTACAGACTGAGTCTGGTTACTAGTGTTTACTAAGTACACATTCCTGAAACATATACAGTACTATTAACAATCACTATTAAGACAAAATAAAAGGAGGTGCCATATACTGCTGGATATCTTATGAGGTAAAATGTACACAGAGAAGATACACGCAGAATTTGACACAGTCAACTTATCCCCCTCTTCATTGTGTTTTCTCACCCCGATCCTGTGGCCTTCATCCAGCTGCGCAGCGATGTGAGTTGTGCCTAACATGGCTGGCTTCATTGTATTTTCATGTGCGCCCTCGTAGACTCGTGTTTCTTTATTTTCTCGGATAAATGTTTAATATTTCGTCCTCCACCACCAACACTGAGCGACCGGGCTTAGGTGCTAGCAGAATCGCCTTTTGCGTATTATTTTCGACGATGTTGATTGCCCAAATTTACTTTGCTATACGCGTATCTTCCCCTGCAACAGTCCCTTATTGGCTACTCGTCTCTGCTTTATGGGCGACATTTCCAGCGCCCCTGAACCATAGACTGTGTGCCCTGATCGTTTGCCACACATTTCCACTCAACTTATTTATTTTTATTTTATACAACACACGTTATTGTGAATTTTACACACACAAATAGATTTTTTTTATAAAAAAATAAACACACTCTCCACAAGCGAGGGCAGCGCCCTAGTGCCCTCTATTGGCCAGCCGCCAATGATCTTCATCATCATCATCATCATCAGTAAAAAAAGTATATTAAACCCTTATTTATCAACTAGAATTGCTACTCCCCTACTATTACTGGAGCGTAGATTTGCCAAACCCAGTCACTGTGCAATCTCGTACTCTGTAGTTCTGCAATAACACTATGTTTTTTTTCATTTTCTTTCACTTTACCTACTGACAACATCCTGTTGTGTTCCAGCTGCAGAAACTCATCCCATTATGATCATGCATTAAAACTGAATGAATGACTTTGTATATTTAAATATAATATATTTGTTTATCTGTGTTCAACAGTTGAATTACTTCCCGAGGAAAGCAGACCATTATATCAGCCAAATAAAATGACAAATGGCCAAACAATCGCCCAATAAATCAACCAACAATGGACTCAGCCAATTTGCAGCTAGACTATATATTTGTCCAGTCACCCAACCCTGCCACATATGCAAATCTGATATATCCAAAAATAACCCTGATGTGCAAACGCCCCGCTGAGAGGACCCAAATGTAGGCACAGGAGCTTGGTCGTTGAATGATAATTTAATGCAAAAAAGAAGCAAAACAAAACAGGCTTACGTCTCAGGTATTAAGCAGTCAGCAAAGAATTAACAGGTAAATGAATAATTGAAACTAAAATTGAAACACGATGTGTAAACAGATGAGCTGACCGAGACAAAAGGAAACACAAAGACTATATACACAAGAGAGGAAGGGATAACTGAGCACTTGAAATTAGAACAGGAACTAAGACAAAAACAGGAAGTTAAGCAGGAGAGACACACAAGAAACAGAGAAACTCAAGAGTGCAAACAACCAAATACAAAACACAAGTCCAAACACAAGCAAAGCTTGGTAATTGTTGAACTGGTAAGAATGGTGTTGTAGATCATGAACTTTAATTATGACTACTCTAATCTGATATCTACTTAATCGTAGATATCAGAAACTGGAATTAAAGATAAGCCATTTTCAGACATGACCTCCGGATCTGCAGTTTGCTTTTCACACATGCACAACGCAGCAGGAGGTTCACTGCAAAGACACATTTACAACAGCAACAAGTCCTCCACATTATTCAGGCGAGAGGTGGAGCAGCTGGGTGCAGCACACAGAGGCAGGAAGTGATGTTTTACCTCCACTGTGGAGATCACGTGATTTTCTTTACAACACACAGACACCGGTGTCAGCTCTTATCACAACAGACTCTCTTGATATCTTCGTCAGTGCCTTCTACGCCGTGTCACCGCTTTGTCACCAGGAGATATTAGTTTGCTTTCTTTTTTTTCATGTTTGTGTCTGTCGCATGTTAGAAGTGTCATCAACCCCCCCATTTACACGCGGTGTGTTCGACTTTCTACAGTCATTATACTAGGGGGCCAGGCAGATAAAGTCCACAGTAATTGGGCAGCGACATTTGCATTTACACATGCACCTCGGAGGAACTGCAGAGTTGAATGCATGTCTGAAAGCAGCTACAGTAATGCTTCAACTGAATTGTAGATAAGATAAACCCCACGCATGAACACTGGAGTGGCTGTAACTCACAGCTAGGTCCTTAATTCCTTTCAAAATTTTTGTCCCAAACCCGAGTCTAATGAAGTTGTTTAAAGCTACTGCATTTAATAAACATATAGTTCACCAAAAAAAAAGTTAATTCAGTCATTATCTACTCACCACTGAGCCGATGGAGGGGTGAGTGAGTCCACAAAACAGGGGTAAACATTGTTGCAGCCAATACAGTTAAAGTAACTGGTGACCACGACTTCAAACGTAGAAAAACAACAGGAAAAACACTAAATGGGTTCATTTACACCATGTTTTTAACCTTAAGGTCCGCTGTTATACTCCTCTGGAGGTGTGTTCACGTTTGAAAAGTGAATTTCAAGTTCAGGAAACAGATCTCTGCCTGCGCTGGTGATAATGATCAAGTTATTCATAAAAAGATTCAGCATAATGTTTTCAAGACCATTTTGTGGGCCTCTGTGCATACAGAAGATTTTCTGTTAAATATAAATTTTGACCATCCAAATTTTAGCCATCTGTAGCTACATTTTTACCAATATTATACAAAGGCAAACTGCATAAACATTCTAAATGGATGGTTATGTTATCTTTTACTACATGCATTATGCAGGAATTATGGCATAAGAGATAAGTGACTGATTTAGCCACACCTTTCACTCCTATTTTTTTCTACCTATAACTTAGATATACCTAGGCATGGCATTTTAATCGGTGAAAGTATATTTTCAGTTTGTTTTATCGTTAATCAGATCCAACCAAACTGATAATTGGCCAGGCTGATAATCTATCGACCCCAATGCCTCCTTCCTATGCTAGTGCACACTAGTATCTGTGTTTGTGTGTTTGTGTGTGTGTGTGTGTGTGTGTGTGTGTGTGTGTGTGTGTGTGTGTGTGTGTGCGTGTGCGTGCATGTGTGTGTAAGAGAGAGACTGAGTCTGAGCATCTCTCTTTATCAGATTTTAAATGCATTGTGTAAGAGGTGGGGTTTTCGGGTCTGCACAACTGTGAGAAATGAGGGCGTGGAGCCAAATATAGACAAAACACACACACACACACACACACACACACACACACACACACACACACAACACACAGGGCACATTACTGCTCCGTAATTATTTCCCCAGTGTTTGACAGTGTGCCAGAAATTACCTGATAGCAGGTCTCCTTATCTTTTGTTTGGAGAGCAGGTTCACACTTGTAGCCTCAGCTAACAAAACCCCCCACACCACACATACCCTTACCGAGCCTTCCTGGAGCCTAGGGAATAGGCTGTGACCAATTGGCTAAAGTATTTATGGAACAAAACTAGGTAAAAACTTAGGATGAACCATGTCTGCGTGTTCAAAATTAAATATGTAACTGAGCATTCCTTTTATTTAATGTACGTAAACAAACAGTAAATAGATATATACAGTGTGTGCATATGTGTGTGTGTATTTACATATATAACAAGTAAGATATGTAATAATTTATCTCTATTGTTGATCGACCAATTGTTTCACTTCTAATGGAAACTTTATAGCACAAATGAACATGTAATATAACTGGCAGGTTCGAGTTGACTGCCATGCACCAAAAGTCTGTCTGAACTTATATTGTAGGATCTTGGAGTATTCCTCAATCTTGATTACTGACCAGGGTTGAGTCCCAGCCAAATGGTGTTGTGAGAATTCATAGTGTAGTGTAATTAAATACCATAAATATTGAGGTGTGGTTGAATTACATGTCGTAGAAATACAGAATAATTTACATTTCCACAGCTTAATTCCATATCAGTCATGTTCTGGGTTTCTGCCAGAGAAGTTGTTCTAAGTGCATCATTGAATATGGGGTCCTTCATGGTTATGCTTTATCAACATTGTTGATGTAGTGGAGTCGCCAAAGCTCCCTCCTGTGTTCTCCTCCTTATTGCCATTAACTCCTTCATTTTTTGGTCACAGCTTGGTACAAGGCTGTACAAAGGAGGGAAGACCACACACAAGTTATAACTGAAAATAAGTTGAGATGATTTTAAAGAAATGAAAAGGAAATTCAAGTGTTGACATCAAAATCAACTAAAACCAAAAGCTGTGAAAGTTAGAGGGAGAGGGAGACAGGCCTAATGCCCCCAGCTTATATGGATAGAGCCAGACTAGGTGAGGTGACAACTAAAATAATGGAGGGAGAGGACTCTATTATTATTATTATTATTATTTGGAAAGAAACTAGTCCAAAGTTTACGTTGCATTGTGTTGCAGGTGCCTGACAACTACTCTAATATCAGAACTAAATATTGGATTACCAGACTCATTAGCTCACAATCTGCAAAAAAAGAATGGTTTTATTTAGGACCACAACAATTTAATTCGGTTAAAACCGATTATAAAAATACTTGATTAGTTGGGTCTTTTTTTATGATGTATGGCAAACACTGTGGCAACATCACCTGAGGTGAGGGGAGTAAGCCAGCCAATGCTGTGCCTTGTGTAGCTCACATGACGACGCTGCCTCCCCACTGGAGTAAATGTTTGAAAACTGGTGGAGGAAAAATGATATCTCTAACGATACAGCAAAGAAAAGGGTGGAGGCAGAGGTTATAAGGAGTAATACATTTGTTAAATGAAGCACAGCAGTAGCTGCTGCATTAATTCTGAATGTGTTACAAACATTTTGGAGAATGCAGTCATTTGACTTTGATACTGTCCAGCATCGACCAAAGTCAGCAAGTCTACAAGATGCAGACATAACAAGGGCAGCATTTCTTATGTCTCGTAAAAACATGGCAGAAGGAGCGGCAGGCAGGTGGGGGCTGTTACAGCAAGAGAGCTGTTAGTATTCTTCGGCAATCTAGATATTTTGTTCTGATTCTTGACATTTGGGCTTGACGTCTGCATTTAAAGTAACAAGTTGTCGACCTTTAATAAAGAATGAAAACACATTTATATATATATATATATAATATGTCAATATAAATCTTGAAAATTAGTTTGTTTGTGTATCAGCACTTTTTAACATTACTGCAATATTACTGATAACCGTGATCATTTTGGTCACTCTTATCGTGATACAAAATCTTCACACCGTTTAATCTCTACACTCATCCCTGTCCGACAGAATGCTTCTGCTTCAATAACTGGATAGTATCCACAATAATGTGTGCAGGTTTTAGTTCAACTGTGACATCTTGTTAATGACTTGTGTTTTCTTTCTTCACACCTGCAGCACTGAAGAGATCCTTTGAAATTGAAGAAGTGGATGACATACCACCCTTCTCCTCAGCTTCCCCTATCTCCTCACCCATTTCTCACCCTTCCTCGCATTTCTTCCTTAACCACAATAAAGCCACTGAGGGGAAAAGTGGAGATGGCCAGTCCTCTTCATTAGCCTTCAACAACAACAACTTAGACTCTACAGCCCACCACTCCTGCACAAGCCTGAATTCCAATCCCAGCCCTGTTCTCAAGTCCCGTACAGTAGTTAACAGCTTGTCCTTCAACCGAGGAACAATGAACAAGCCCGCCGTCCACCATAATGGCTCCTCTGTGGCCAGAGCCTCATCCTTCCAGAGCAAGTTAAATCCCAAAAGCTACTCCATGTTTTCTGGGCCCGGCAGTGACAACGACAGCCTTCACAGCTCCTCGTCCAGCCTGGAGTACTCTGGGGGTGGTGGGGTTGCCCTCCCTCTTAACAAACTTGGGTCATATCCTAGCCCTCCACCTCAGGGAGAGTACCACCGAACCCAACCCCCACAACAGCAACTAGGTGGAGTGGCCAACTTGGTAAGCAACTATAGCATGAAGAAGTTCTCCTCCCATGGGAGTGTTTTCCACACCGAGATGGACCGTGGGTCAGGGATGATGCTGGGTGGTCCACATCCTCGGGGGATGAACCTTGGCTCCATGCCTACCCTAGACGTCCAAATTTGTGATGGAGGAGGAGGAATAGTGGGTGGAGGCAGGTTGTCTCGTGGGTTGAGTAATGCCAATGCAAATGCCAACTGGAATGGTCATCCTCATAATGACACTTCTGTTGTGGTCCCCAAGGTCCTCAAGTCTCCCCAGCCTAAGGTCAAAGAGATACCGCGTCTCAACAAGTTTCCCTTGGATCTGGACAGCTTGGTAAGCAGCACCTCCACATCTCCTGCCAAGGCTCAAGCAGGATCCATGAACCCCAAGCCTACTCCAAGGAGTACAGGGGGCATCCCCCACCACACCAGCCCTCCACCCACTTCAGCCAGCCCTTCAGCCTCTCTCAACAGCCTGGACAGTACTTCTGACACTCTGTCCCTATCCCAGCACAATCCCCTATTGCTTTTCTCCCCATGTTCTCCAAAACCTTTACAGGGCTCAGTTCCCAACCCAGAGATGAGTTGCTCTCGAGTGCCCCTCACGCCAACCCAGAGCCCAAAGCTGGAGGTTATCACAGGGCCCCAACCTGTTCAGATGGTTGCCTTCCTACCTAGCCCTTACAGCTCGTCAAGCCCCTCCAGCCCAAGAGCCACTCGGCCTTTGGAGGATTGTGCAGGGGATACCAGAGATAGTGTTGGCTCAATCCTACAGAGGATCGCTTCCTTCTCTCAGCCTGCAGCCACTGACACTACACAAGCAACGGTGACCCAGCTCCCTACAGGCCCAGGCAATGGTTGGTCTACAATCGGTTGCCCTGCTGTAACCATGCCAATGCCCTCTAGGAAAAACTGGAAGAAGAATCATGAAGGTAAGATGATCTTTGCAAAGTGGTTAATAAGCTGCGTTTGTGTGTGTGTGGTTATTCATGAGACAATCCCTTAGGGCTGAACAGATTCTAGTGGTAGGTAAATAACAGTGTTGTTACTTAGAAGTGTATTCAACTTTATGCGTGCTTGTGTGTTTTTGTCTGTGTTTGTGAGCACTGCATCAACAGGACCAGAAAACAGAAACACATACTTTAGCCATCTAATAACAAGATCTGTGGTGTTAAACTAGACCTCAAAACTATTGCACATTAAAACCATGTGTATGCAAATGCTAGGAGCACACGAAAACTATCCTCACCAGAGTATTTCTGTGGCTCCTCAAGCAAGTCTGTATGTCTCTGTATACCTTGTCTCTCTGAATGTAATTTCACAAAGATAGTGTGTGAGAAAACAACCACTACCACTAAACTTAGTATTGACTGATTTGCTAAGTCCAGGTATTGGAATCAGTATCGGGAGGGTAAAAAGTGGTATTGGAAAATCTCTAGCTAAGAGACCGTGGCGATTGTTAAAAGCATCAACAAATTTACATTTTCTAAAATCAAGCACTTTATTTTAAGATGCACATTTTTAGAAAAACGCTTTCTGTTACATATATAAATGTTTTACTTGGCATGAGAAAAGAGCATTTAATTTGTATTAGTACTTCAGTAATCCTCCAGTTCACTGTGAAAACTGACTGAATATTATTCAAATATTGCATGATACTTTCTTTGATTTGACAGTCAGACGTTCATAAATATTTCAATGTATATTTCACTGAATTAAAACACCAATAAGATATTATGATGGTCGGGACATTTGCTTGAGGACATTTTCACTATCTGGACCCCTCTGAATTTGTTATTGAATAGCCCTGCTGTAAAAGCTCAGGGATGTCAGTTGAGTCGACGGTCTTTCAGATGTGTCCTCAATGCATCTTTGGTTTGTTCACACCTGTTCTTGGAGCTTGTAATGAGATCATCTGTGAACAAGGCCATTGCTATTGACTGTATCAGCAAACTGGTCATTTACAACATGTAGTATTTCCTTTTTCAACCAAAATATCAGATCTTTCAGTAGCCTACAATATCCACTTGTAGTGATTGGGAAATTAATTTCGTACAATGTACAAATACCTTTGAGGGGAAAAGATTATATTTGCAGTGTGTTGGATAGTAGAAGCTGACATTCATCTCTGTGCGGATTGTTCAATGTTTACACAATCTACATAAATGTTATTTTGCCAGCGCACTACTAAATGCTGCACATAACAAGCATCCATCTGTCTGCACATGCTTCAGTAAAAGCTGTTGGTGCCTGGAAACTCTGACTTGAGGGACATGGAAAACATGTCATGAAGAACTGATACACATGTAACACAAGTGTTCCATTTTGTGAGTGGGGGTGTGTTTAGCAAATGATGACAGAGCTTCCTTCTGTTTTTATGTTGGTGTAGAAAAGTCAAGGTTTGCAGATGAGCACAGCTGCCACACCTACTGAACTGTTTCCTGTATTGACTGACCCTGCCCCGCCCCAAACAAAAAAGGCACACTTGTTTAAAAGTGTCTGTTGTTTTACTGACATGATTTTCTGTTCATTTCATTAATGGATCTCATTTGTACATATATAATGTCAGTTCGATGGAATAGTGAGATGTTCTGCCTAGCTCTTGTCCCACTTTGGTTTAGTCGGATCACATGCCTGGATGCTTATTTTAGAATGTTGTTGACTGCGGATTCAGGAAACAGAAAGCATCTGTTTTAAGGCACCTGTGGGGACTTTCCCCTCCGTCTTCCAATGTCATTATGGTATTAGTCAAGTTCCTATGAGTTGAAAGAGAGATAAAAGAGGGTGGCTTATTTCTCTCTGACTCCCAACTAGGCTTACTTGACAACCAGAGTGATAAACAAGACTTGTGAGTATGTATTTTGTTTAATGTGTAATTAGTTCTGGACAAAAACTGCCAGGGAGTCTCAGGTTGTAACAACAAGTCAGAATGCACAGTAAAAAACAATAACAGGCTCACTCTGCGACAAAGGGATGAATCAATGTCTGTCTTTTTGTCTACTTTCATGCTACTACACTCTTGATGTAAGTGTCAGGTGAAGATGAGTTTGAACATGGCTGCAGCCATCTGTGTTCACTGTGTTATTAACAGTCTAATGTGCCGTAATGGGTGTGCACACGAAATTATTGTTTTGTTCGACCCAGTGATTAACTTAGATGGTTGAAAAGAAAAAGGAAAAAATTATGAAAACATAGAAGCAGCTCAGGGGTCCTTCCCTCTACTGTCCTCCTCTGCCTCAGGAGAAATGCACAGAGTCAAACTGTAGAAGAATGCAATGCAGAAAAAGAGTGACACACACACACACACACACACACACACACACACACACACACACACACACACACACACACACACACAACTCTGGCAATTCTGTATATTGTAATTTACACACATGAGTATGGTTGTATTTGTTTCCCTCATCACATAGATTATCATTCCCTCTTCATATCTGACTCAAATCTTCCCCACCTTTGCAAAGCTTTCTTATCTCTCCTTCCATATTCCACACCTTGCTTCTGTGGTTTTGCATTCCTCCATCTGTTCACCTCAGTCTTCTATGCATGACAGCCAGTACCGATTGTAAATATGCAGTGTCCAGGCACCACGAACAACACCATCATTGTCTGGAATCATTTTATTCAGCTCTTCTGTGCTCTTTTATTAATGTTGACTTTTTTGATCTGAAAAGCAATACATTCAGATTCATTCAGATGTCTAAGTCTGCATCTTGTTTGACTCTTATCACTTGAATTTGGTCACAGTTTTTGTATGTTGGCCGAGAAATACACTTGTTGCTTTCTATAAGGCTAATTTAGTAGTAGTGTCAGATCTGGATGCTGTAGCTCTGGAGGCATTCGGAATGAGGACAGTGAGGAAAAGCACAGGAGAGAGAAGTATTGTGATGTTAACAGAGACTAGGAGCATAGGTAAACCTGTATTTTGAGAGTGAAATGATCTGTTCCGGGATTATAAAGTAGGGTAAATTCAATTCAGGTAATCCAGGACATTTTTTGCAACTTTGACTTCTACGATTTTTTCATTATTATTAGATCAACATATAATACCATTCTGTAATCCGTAAAATGTTTTCTAACCACACCAGAAGACAGAATACCCAGAGGAGACATGACACAGCTATGAGTGTTCTTTGTACCAAAAAATACATTTCTGCCTGAATTTGATGATGTGGGACATGTCACTTTGTAATCTGGGACATTTGTATTGGGCTTTAAAAAAAGACAAAATCACCTTGATTTATGCATGCCAAGCTCAATATTACAAATTTTTGGGTGGCTGTGGCTGAGGGGGTAGAGCGGTTGTCCTCTAGCCACAAGGGCCGAGGTTCGATCCCAGTCTTCCACACCTGCATGCTCAAGTGTGCTTGGGCAAGATACTGAACCCCAAATTGCCCCTCATAGAAAAGGTGCTGCCCATAGTTGTACTGTATGAATGTGTGTGTGTAAATGGGTGGATGGCAATAAACTGTACTGTAAAGCACTTTGAGTGGTTATCAAGACTAGAAAAGCTCTATATAAATACAGACCATTTACCATTATGCAAGAAGGCTGAATAAGAAAATGTATATGATTCATCAGTTTAAACAAACAGGGACAGACTGTATTTACCATTAACTGACAACTGCAGACCATATGCTACATCTCTTTAGTTTATCTTTTTCTTTACTTCAGGAAGTCCCTATATGAATATTTCCCCATTTAGAGAATTTAAATGACTGTCCCAGATTACCCAAAGCATGGTGTCCCACATTATCAATCATATTTGATAAAGTGGGACAACTGAAATGTTTGGGGAAGAAATACACATTTTCAACAACTCAATGCATTTTTTTACTTGAATACATCAGAAACATAATTTGATAACAATTAGCAACATTGTCTAATTTATGACAGATTTATATCCTTAACATTCATTTCATGTCCCTGACCTTTTCATGCAGCTACAAGGGGGAACTTCTGATTGACATTAACCCTGCCCATTTTTGAGACATCACCCTCATGAAGTATTTGGATTTAGTCACATGATAACCATGCTAACCTGTAGTAAAGATCCTGTTGACTAGTATTTGGATTTTGTTAGAATACGAAATAAACAGACTGAAGCTGAGGTGTCCCACATTACCCAATGTCCCAGATAACCCAACTTCACGCTACCATGAGCTCTTTAAGATATGATGGAGCTTGCTCATGAAGGGCTTAGTACAGTAAGTAAAGAGATGATTTAGTTAAACTGATGGTCTTCATGGCAACTTTACATCTCCTTAATTTTTTCTAAATGGGACAACTGTGATAATGGGCGCTAAAACCATGAAATCCACTTTGTAAAGGTCCAGTGTGAAGAATATAGTGACATCTAGTGGTAAAGTTTGCATGTTGCAGCTGAATACCCTTCACCTGACACTCCTCTTCCAAACATGAAAGAGAACCTGTGGAAACCTTCAGTTGTCATAAAAACTCAAAAGGTGTTTAGTTTGTCCAGTCTGGGCTACTGTAAAAAAAACATGGCGGCCTCTGTGGAGAGGGCCCACTCCAGATGTAAATATAAAGTATATAAATATAAACAGCCCATTCTGGGGTAAAGAAAAAAAAAACTATTACTGTACAATTTAGATGATCACACATAGATTGATCAATAGATTCAGCAGATCCCTTTCACCTAAATCTTACACACTGGACCTTTAAATCTGCGACAGGCAGCAGATGGAAAGTGTTTGTTTGCTCTTTTGAACACCCAAGGCAGTTGGGTTATCCAGCACATTCAAAAACTGCAGCTGAAGGAAACAGCCTGCTGGATCTTTTTGTAAGGGATCATCCTCTATGCTGCAGTTTGTTTCTCTTGCAACCCACTAGTTTGTCTTTCCCATCAGCTCAGATTGGAGCCCAGTTTCCTGTCCAGTTGTTTGGTTCAAGACCCTGAAATGTGTTTCCTGCAACTGATTAGATTAGCTCACTCTATTTTGGCTGAACATACGCACACAGCCGAGGACAGACAGTGGTGGAGACACTGACAAAATGTAAAAAGGCTTGAGTGTCAAAAGAAGAAGAATTGCTCCAACGTGTTTTTTTTACTCCGGTTCATACCACAGTGATGTTGTGCTTCTGCCCTATGTCAAATCAGCTTTGCAGATTTTGCTGCTAATGGTCTTCCTTGAAGGCTTTAATGTGAAGTGTTCCCACATTTTGGATGACTTGGGTCAGACACTTGTCTCTTCTGTGTCATTAACAGTGTTTGCCCTCTTTAAAAAGCTAATATTCAGCAGACGGTCTTGTTATTTGAGCTACAAAAGGCACAGCATGGCTGGTTTCCTGCCCCCACCTCAGGAGACATTGCCACAGTGTCAGGTGTATTACAACACACCCAAAAAAATCAAAAAAGTTGTTTTAAGTTAATCAACTATAATGGATTAGTTGCAACAACTAATCTCATAATGGATTATTTGGGTATATATATATAGCAGCAGAGAACAGTCAGCAGTCCATCCACAAGAAATACTCCTCCCTCGTCTTTTGCTCTTGTTTTATGAGTGATGTTTGGCAAGATTGTCGAGGGATATCTTGTTTCACACATATTTGCTGTGTAGCTGTTTGCCTTGTCAGAGGCTGGTTAGTACACGTCCCAGTGGGAGCTCCAACACCTCTGTAGAGAATGTTCTGGACTAAAGGGTCAGAAAAACACAGGTTTTGTCATGGATGTCTCACTCACTCACTGCAGCCATGTGTGAAGGAAGAGAAGGAAGAGGGGGATTTCTGTTAGCAGGCACGTACAGACTGGCCAGTGTGTGTGTGTGTTTGTTTTAGGTTAAGAAGCAGGGGCCTGCAGCGGGGCTTGGCTTGGATTTGTTTTCAATCTGTTTAGTTGACCGAACATGGCTGCCCTTTGGCTCTTCCAATCAAAAGCAAAAGAGCCATGGAAAAAAAAAGTGTAACTCCCTGTCAGAGTCTGCGGGTGGAACTGGGGTGAAGGAGGGGCTGAATCCACTGGCAATACTGACGCAGAGGCAGTGGAGGGAAGCAAAGGGAGTGATAAGAACTCTTTGCAGGATCCTCCATATAGGTTTGACTTTTTAGTTTTTGTGTCAAAATTATTTTGGAGAATTGTTTATGCAGAGTGAAAAATACAGAATGAATGAATGAATTATTATGAAACGATAAATGCTGCTGTGCTGACTGATAAATCGCATTCTATCATTTGTCATAGCGATATGAACATGTGCAATAAACATATTGCTAAATAGACATTATGAAGAAGAAAGTAATTATAAAATGTTCATATACCATGCATTCACACAGGGTTTTCAGAAGTCTGAGCCAATGAAGCAGAAAAAAACTATGTTGAATGTTCTCTTCTGTGTTTCAGTGACCCTTCTGGTTGTGTTGTAGCCTTTCCTCATGTCACTCATAGCACCTCCAAATGTTTGACAACACTACAGCGCAGCTGTAAAATTTAATTGTGATAAACAAACTGAAACTTCAATGTAGTCTGGTGGCTCCATAGCTCCAGGCTGAGACAGCTCTTGTAGAGCAGTGTTACTTGCATGGGATGAATCCACATCAGCAGCAGAGGAAGGAGGACAAAGGAGAGGACTAACAGTGGCTGATGTCTGTGTGCTTCATTCAGCTTCACTCAGTGTTTCCGAGTTTATTTAAATTTTCTATTTTTGATACTGAGTTTATAAGCTGTGTTGACTTTGCTGCTTTAGATTTTATTGTTGCTGTTGAATGTGTGGTTAGTTAGCAGGTTGGCTGAGGAACACGCAGGCGCTGTATGCACATGCAATATTTGTTCATTTTTCTTAATGCATAAAATCATCAATGTTTTCACACAATACAGATTTTCCCATATTGTGCAGGCTGATTTCAGACCAAATCAACAACCAAATGACGTTGATGACAAAATGAAGCAATAAAAATAGGCCTTTGGAAAGGGACATTTTATGATGTTGTGACCTTTCACTTATAAGTTGATCTTGTCTTCTTTAGTATAATTATCAGAACTCATAATAACAGGCCCAGACCAAACACGGAGAATCTCAGTCATGTATGTATCTTCATACCCTTTTTGACCTTTTGTATGCCCACCCCACCCTAACCTACATAGCTGCCATTATACACAATGATTTGATCCCCTTTGTTCTCAAGAGGGCAGGTCCTTGTAATGTGGATCTTGGCCTCAGGGGGCCAGCATTCACTTCTAATCCCTCTCATTTAAGACAGTCGGGGATGACAAGTAAGGTTGTAGGATGAGAACAGAGAGAAAAAGCAAATAAAGACAGACTGGAAGGAAGGGAAGGGTTAGTAAAAGGATGAAAGAATTTAGGAGAAAAGAATAGTGTTATGAAATTCTTTTTATTAAACCCTAATGAAGGCAGCATGTAAACACACAACCAGAGGCACCAAATGACGATTGGAGCTCAAGTTGTTTTTCTTTATAAACGTGGGGAGGGCCAACGGTTTCACATGAGGTGACTCACACGAGTAATGTAAACGCACAGCTGGACTGGCTGTCAAAACAAAGAACAGAGGAGCTCGGATCACAACAAATAAGTGAGCGTGAGAGGGAGTGTGACTTCATGTTCCGTTCGGGACAACACTACTCCAAAATCTTTTGATATGGCCTCTCTGAACCAACAGTGGATCGACTTTAGAATGGAACGTATTAGAAAGGACGCTATGACCTTTGATGTGCCATGAATTAAGTTTTTTTTTTTTTAAAAGAACAAATAACTGGACTACTGAAGACGCCCATCCCAAAATAAAATGGCTAATTAAAATAACAAAACTGAATAGTCTGAGATCAAAAATTAAGGGCAGAACTGGGAGAGCAAATGAATTTAATAAAATTTTATTTCTCCAAATCATAACATACATTATTCCACGGGGCTTTACAAAATTATACAGACACCCAATAGTTTCCACAATGAGCAAGCACTTTGGCAACTGTGGAGATAAAAATACTCTCTCATTAACAAGAAGAAACCTCTGGCAGAACCAAACTCAATGTGGGAGGCCATCTGCCTCGACCGGTTAGGGTGAACGTGGCAAAATGGGAAGGAGAGGATACATAGGTGGAAAAGAGGGGAGAGAAGAGAGAGGGAAAGAGAGAAGAGAGGGACCAGTCATATCTAAGCTCTTGTAGCTTGTACAGTAGTTGTCCATGTCTGTAACAGAATCTTATGATCTATGGTGTCAAATGCTGCACTATATCCTGCAGGACAGGTATCGAGACAAGTCCATTATCTGATGCCATGAAAAGGTCATCAGTAACTTTTAACAGTGCTGTTTCTGTGCTGTGATGGATCCTAAATCCTGACTGAAAGTCTTCCAACAAACCATTACTATCTAAGTGATCACATAGCTGGTTAGCAACAGCTTTTTCAAGGATTTTGGAAATGAACGGAAAGTTTAGTATGGGTCTATAAACATTACATTACATTTCCTTTAGCTGACGCTTTTATCCAAAGCGACTTACAATAAGTGCATTCAACCATGAGGGTACAAACCCAGAACAACAAGAATCAAGAAAGTAACATTTCTTCAAAAAAAAGCAAAACTACAAAGTGCTATAAGTAAGTCCCATTTAAGTGCTACTAAATTGTTAGTTTAAAAATGTTATTCAAGGTATAGTCGGAAGAGGTGTGTTTTTAGTTTGCGGCGGAAGATGTGTAAACTTTCTGACGTCCTGATGTCATTGGGGAGCTCATTCCACCATTCAGGAGCCAGGACAGCAAACAGTCGTGATTTTGTTGAGTGTTTAGCTCGCAGTGAGGGAGCAACAAGCCGATTGGCCGAAGCAGAGCGGAGTGAACGGGCTGGGGTGTAACGTTTGACCATGTCCTGGATGTAGACTGGACCCGATCCCTTCACAGCACGGTACGCAAGTACTAGTGTTTTGAAACGGATGCGGGCAGCCACTGGTAACCAGTGAAGGGAGCGGAGGAGCGGAGTAGTGTGAGTGAATTTAGGTTGGTTAAAGACCAGTCGAGCTGCTGCATTCTGGATGAGCTGCAGAGGTCGGATGGCACTAGCAGGTAGACCTGCCAGGAGGGAGTTACAATAGTCGAGGCGTGAGATGACCAGAGCCTGGACCAGAACCTGCACCGCCTTCTGAGTGAGAAGAGGACATATTCTCCTTATGTTGTACAGCATGAATCTACAGGAACGTGCTGTTACAGTAATGTTGGCAGTAAGGGAGAGTTGACTGTCGAGTGTCACACCCAGGTTCCTAGCAGTCTGAGTGGGGGTTAACACGGAGTTGTCAAAGTTAATAGTCATAGAGAGAGTTGGTTTTAAGTAGAGTTTTAATTATCCCTACCTTAAAAGCCTGTGGTACATAGCCAGTTAATAGAGACATATTAATCCGATTTAATGTGGGACTGTCATTAGAGGAAAAACTTCCTTAAAACCTATCTAGTTGGTTCAGAACAGGGTTTAATAGATTAGTTGATGGTTTAGATGAAGAGGGTGAAGTCAGTTTGAAAAGTTCTAGTGGTCTAAAGATAAATCTGGTGCTACACGTGGTTCTTAGGTTTCTGTACTGGACAGTGTATCTGTGCTATTGGTAGGGAGGAAGTGGTGAAGTTTTTCCCTGATGGTTACAATTTTATTTGTAAAGAAGCTCATGAAATCATAGCTCCTCAGAGTTAAATGAATACATGTTTCATTGGAGCTATGACTCTGACTGTCAGCCTGACAGTGCTGAAGAGGAGCCTGGGGTTGTTCTTATTTTCTTCTGTTAAGATGATAGATTAAGGCTTCTTGTAAGTTATCAGTGTAACTTTTCAGGATCGGCAGAATTCGTCTAGATTGGTGGAGCGCCACTTCCTTTCCAACTTCCGTGATGTCTGTTTTAAAGCATCTGTTTGAAAATTATAACCTCCTCTGATTTACCACCTTCTTTTTCAGTGGGGCGATAGTGTCAAGGGTTGTTCGCAATACAGCTGCTGGACTATTTACAAAGTCATCAACAAGCGTGAGAGTAAATATTAAAAGGATAGTTCACCCAAAAATTAAAATTCACTCATTATCTACTCACAACTATGCCGGTGGAGGAGTGGATGAAGTGTTTTAGTCCACAAAACACTTTTGGAGTTCCAGCAGTAAACAGTGTTGCAGTCAAGTCCAATACAATTGAAGTAAATGGTGACCAATTCAAAAAAAAAAACAACAGAAAGAAAATATAAAATGCCTCCATACTGCTCCTATGGTGTCATCCCAGTGTCTGTAAGCCCCGACATTCAAATTCGACTTGAAACAGCATCATTTACACCATGTTTTTAGCCTAAATGTCCGCTGTCATCCTCCTGCTGAGCCGCGTTTGCGGAAATGTAAATTGTTGGAAATCCAATTTTTCTGAAAGCAGCTTATGTGACCTCTCATCTCACTCAAACTCAGGCCAAAAGATCCCCCAATACCTTTCTGTCTGGAAATTCCCCTTTCCAGATGATAACATGGAGAGTACTAATTTTGACAATTTCAGTGACCGTCTGACCTGTTTCTTGTACCACAGACACACCACCTATAGTCTGACTTTGTGCTGTGTTCGGAAAGTCCATTTTAATTAGGAACCTTCCTAACTGAGTGAAATGACCTGGAAGTATTTCAGTGGCTGCCATAGTAAGAGCTGTTCGAATTCTCTAAAGGATAAGGAAAGGAGTGTCACTGCTTCCTAACTTACCTTCTTTAGCACAGGAAACAGTGGACCTTTATGAAAGGAAAGGAGAAAATGCCTCCATATTCACCAATTAGAGCTCAGACACCAATTCTTTGCGACAGCAACGTTTAGAGCGATACAACCTCGTAGTTGCACCTGGACCACGTGAATATAAAAAACACAGCAGCCGGTTTATTCTCATGACATGATTTAGAACTGATGGGAATCCTCACATGATCGTAGGAGCTCCTGATATCTTCTCATGTCACTTCTGTCCAATCAACAACAAACATATTGATAATATGTTCAGTTCAAAATATCATCATCGTAACTTAGAATTACTTAACTATAACACAAATATAAAATGTATTTAAATCCCCTATTTGTGAATTGCAAAAAATATTTTTCGCCAATTAGATAAGTTTGTCTCCACGTATATTCCTCACATTATTATATTATTTCAAAATGTCAGTCCTGTTTGTTTCATTTTCATTTAAATCTGTTTTATTGTTATTTCCTGTGAGTAGGTAATGATTAAATGTGCCCTTTGTATAAAATGAAAACATCTTTTCTCAGGACATATCATTTTGTTTTAAACAGGTAACTTTATTATAACTGTGAGCGTTGAGCCTACAGCACAGAGTACCGTGCATTTTGTGTTTAGCTTATGTTATAAATAAAGGAAAAAAACACAGAGTGTAAGTGGAGCCGGACTTTCTCCGCACCCTGGTTCTCCTTGTCCAACTCCTTACAGCTTCTCCTCCACATCTTTCCTGGACCGTGTGACGTATTCCATCGGGGTCAACAACTAGTGCTTAGGAAAGGAGATTATTTTGACTTTCGGAATGCAGCCTCTATGTCTACATAGAATCAACTCAATCATCTCCAAAAAAACACAGCTTCAATTTTATGACGATAGTTCATAGGATAATTGTAAATTTAATTAATTTAGCTGTTGTTAATTGTGAACAGAGTTCATTACTTGTGCAGCACCTGTGGTATCCCTATGTCCTGCTTCATCGTGCAAACAACATTGTCTTCTCACATACACACAGAAAACCTAGTATAAACAAGGTGTTGAGTGTTTTCCTTAACGGTGTTGCACTATTGCCTACATATAGTATCTGTCACATGTTACATTTTTTAAGACGAAAAACACATGGCTGAGTAGTGGAGATTGAGAAGTGGATTATGCAGCATACAGACATTTATATTTTATTTACTAATTATATACACCGCTCCAAAAAATTAAGGGAACACTTAAATCAAACATCACATTAATTAAAAACTGGGACTACGTTGAGGGCCAAACAGGGTCAATATTTATTAAACAGGATAGACAGGATATTGGATAAAGTGCAAAAAGAAAACATTAAGATAGGCTACATTCCTCTTTAATGTACTGTACATGTGCCAGAGCCAGATGTTTGTCATCTTTTGGCTGCCAGTTCATTAATGTTTGGGTTAGGTTCTGTGCTGTGGAAACCGTCATGATGGAGTGAAGGTGTGCATCAGAGAGAAGACTCCTGTGTGGGTTTTAGTTCATCTTCATCACAGAGAAAAGCTGCTCACACAGATATGCAGTGTTGTGCCAGTTCACACTTAAATTAAACTAGTTCAACACTAAGGGACTTAATGTACTGATCAGGTCCTGATAAGTAATGAGTGTTTAATTCAGGTGAGAGCTGTTCAGAGTGGAGGAGGACACAGAAACACCCGCTCGGTACAAACCAACTGCAGCTTCTGCTCTGATCACTGAGCAGCTGTGACCAGTGTTTTCACTGTTTCCACTGTTCTTCAACAAAGTCACTTACCGGCTGCTTCCTGTGAACGAGCTCTGTGTCGCATTGTAGGAAACAATGAGCACATGTGACAGGCGTGTAAGAGTCTGGAGACGCTGTGGTGAACGTTATGCTGCCTGTAACATCATCCAGCATGACCAGTTTGGCAGTGGGTCAGTGATGGTCTTGGGAGGCATATCCTTGGAGGGTTGCACAGACCTCCATGTCATAGCCAACAGTTCCCTGACTGCTGTTATGTACCAGGACTTAATCCTTAGACCGATTGTCAGGCCTTACGCTGGTGCAGTGGGCCCTGGGTTCCTCCTGGTTTTAACTTTGATTTTCGGTGTGGTTTTGAATCCAGCCCTCAGTGGGTTGATGCCAGCAGTCACCAAAATAAAGATGTTGAAACTAGAATGGTCTGTCTCTGGCTGCTTTTGCAGTGTTGTGCATGAACGCATTCATATTTTTTGTAAACGCTGAACTGAATTTATCATTTAACACCTGCGTGCGTGTGTGTGTGCGCGTGCTCCCAGACTCAGACTGAGAGCGAGTTGGATTTTACACACACACACAGGCCCTGGGGCCCTGCCCCCACTCACTCATGTGGCGACATGCAGTGAGATCAGCAGGAGCGTTAACGTGAAGCAGCCGGTAAGTTAAATTTGTTGGAGAACAGTGGGAACAAACAGTGAAAATATAGAGTTTCTCCACAATGATGCTCAATGATCAGAAGGTTGGTTTGTACCGTGATGGAGCTTCCTGTGTCCTCCTCCAGTCTCCTGCTGACCTGCTCTCACTTTAACTTATAAACACCAACACTCATCACAAGTTATCAGGACCTGATCAGTACTTAAAGTTTACTTGGTGTTTGTTTGATTCGCTCTAGAGTTTATGAGGCTGCATTTATATATGAAATATGAGTTGTCAACATTTTGTGCTCAGTACAACACGAGACTTGACTCACACAGTCAGGACTGTTAAAGTGACCGGAGAGATCCAGATTCATTATCTGACACCATCGATTAATAACTCAATACATGATCAAGAGTTTGTCATCTAAATCATAACCATCCCAAAAAAAGGAACAAATGAACGTGAACTAGTTCATTTTTGGAACCGTGAACTTAGTTAAAAATTAAAGAAAATTGTACTATGAACGTGAACTAGTCAATCAATCAATCAATCAATTGTATTTGTATAGCCCATATTCACAAATCACAATTTGTCTCATAGGGCTTTAACTTGGTGTGACAGTCTCTGTCCTAGTTCATTTTCATCTTTATGAACTGAACTTTGAACTAGTTCTTTTTAAGTCTAAACTGGCACATCACTGGTGGTGGCAAAGTCGTTTGCCACAGTTGTAATATGAAGATTCTCATGGCAGGAATAATTTGATCTTATGTTGCAATTATTATAAGTGAAACAGTAGTAATACAGCGTTCACATTAAATGTTTCCAGAGGCGTGCGCTTGCATGATATGAACCATTATTTTTACCTTAAATGAAGTACTAATGATCATACATGATGTGACTTAGAGCAGCAAAGCAAATGTGTGTAATAGCAATAATAATTGAATTAATCAGTGTATAGATCTTCAATCAAACTGACAAGGGCATTTGGTTGAACATCGTTTGAAAAGATTTGGCAGATGATACGTTATCATGCAGGGAAAGTTCAGTGAGCTGCTCTCTTTCTGTAGTGTGGGATGGAGGAGGGGGTGTGGGATGGAGGAGGGGGATGGGAATGTGGAGTGCCTGGGAAAGTGGGTGATGCAGGAATCCTGCCACCTCAGATGCTCAATACTGAGGTAAGAAATGTAACAAGGCCGCTAATAGAGCTATCCATTTGAAACCAAAAAATGTACAGTGAAACAGTTTTTCTTTGCTATAACCATTTCTCCAGTCCACACTGACCATTAAGAACCTTACTAGTGTCGGTCCAGTGGAGAATTAGAATCCTTGTCCTGAGCAAAAATACATTTTGACAAAAATAAAAGGTAACTTAAGTGTAAAATTTGCACATGTTGTTACTATCCTTCTGCTACAGCTCATTATCTGCAGACTTTCTCCACCTGTCTTCCTAGTATAAAGTCCATTGAACGTCAGGAGAATCCGATGTGTGAACACAGCACGTGAACCCCCGCTGGACTCACTGCGAGCAAGTGGGGAGGTTAATGCAATTCTAACACGCGACAGACGCAAAAAAAAACCCCCAAAAACCAAATGTATCCTGGTGTAAAAGCGGTGTCATACATGTTGAAGACACCGACGAATAGTCAAGAGAGTTTGTGGTGATAAGAGCCAACACCAGAAAATCTCGTGATCTCCGCAGCAGAATGAATCCGTCACTTCCAGCCTCTTTCTGCTGCACGCGGCTGCTCCACCTCTCGCCTGAATAATACAGAGGATTTGATGCTGTGAACGCATCTGTGCAGAGAACCTCCCTCTGCATAGTGGATGGGTGAAAAGCATACGGGTAACGTCCTTATCCAATTCTCCGGATTTAACCTGCAGGTCATTTCTGAAATGCTAACACGTTTCTGAGGTGGTGTGATCAATGGTATCACAATCCATCCTCTGTGCATCTCACATTCATTTACACCTCTACTGTTATTTGGTCAAGTTCTGTCTGATTTCAATTCGATCACCAAAAACCCACTGACAAATTGATGCTGCTATAAAATCAGGAAAGATCAGGGGAGGAAATTGTTGAGGCTTTACTGGCATTTATTACTTTTCATTATGATTAATTCCAATTTTGCCCTGTTGTACATTTACTACTTCTCCATGGAAACAACAACTATGGAGATTAAAAGCATGTAGCATCACTGTCATCTAATGGTATGTTGTTGTTAAGACAGTATATAGCCAGCAGAGGATCTTAGCAGGAAACCGTTTCCCCCAGGCCAGGAAATGCATCATCCTTTGACAGTCACAGATACACGTACACACACGCACACAGACACACACACACACACACACACACACACACACGGTGCCACGCCTCTCCACACACACAGGCAGTGAAAGGACATCCTGCCCAGTTGTATTTATGTGTCACTTCTGCCTGCTGGGTCTCCACACCAGGTAAAAACAGCTCTCTCCTTCCTGTTTTCAGCCCCTTTAAACTGCCTTTACCGTGTCCTCAGTGTTACATTGACATTATTCCTTTCTGTTAGTCACACACTTGTTCGGTGTGAAAATGTTTGGGGTTTGGCACTTCAGAGCTGGACGTGTGAAAACTAGTCTGCTTGTTTGTCAGCTGTGAATGTGATGGCAACTTAGCTTAGTGAACAGAAAGTTTCAGTTCAACATTTTAACTCTAGTACTAGGAGAAGTGAAAAGCAGAAATAAGGGTAATGAAATTGTGATTAGTTTTTTAAGCTTTAGGTAAAGAGGTTCATATTTACATTTATTATAATGCTGGTTTAATGATTGGAACTTCTTTAGTGTATTACTTTTTTAAAGTTTCTAGATTCACATTTTATGTCTGACATCCAACATGTCTGCAGAGAGTGTTGGGGGAGTGTTGTCCTTTTACCACTACACTTCTCAGTGTGTGGTTGTGACACTACTGTTTGATTATCAGGAGTTACATTACTATTAAACAAGATGATGATGGTGGTATGCATGCCATATTCATCAATCGTTATGTTGAAAAAGAAAACCTATCCTCGTAACACATGAGTAATCATATGCTGATAGGTCAGTGTTTTGTAGGGAAGAGATTAAAACATAAAACATGAATCTATTTACTGTAAATTAAGCTGTTAGGTGGACATTTTGAATGTGGGTGGATGATGTGGAAACATTTATCAGTAGAGTTATAGTACAGGTTAATATATTGTTATACAGTTATCCAGACTTATTAGACATCAGATATGATGCTTCCACTCACAAAGACAAACTGGTTCATCTGTTATGCACGTGGAAATGGTTTTCTGTTATTTTTGAAACATTTCTCTCTTGGTTGCTGTCTTTTCCAGTGTGTAATGTGTGTGTAAAAAACATTGTCTAAGTAGAATTTTCAATGGACGGCAGTCTCAGCTGATGTTAAACTAAGCATTTAAACAAATCTCTAAATACAACATTTGGAACAGTGCTAAAGCAAACAAAGTAACTAGACAGCCACAGTCAGGACTAGCTCAGCCCCATTTACCAGTCCTGGATGATTTTTGCAAACGTCTTGGCAGAGAGCTTGTGGTTAGAGCCGACGCTGGTGTTGATGTGCTGTAAACAAAAGCATGTGAACTCCATGCATTACTTGCTGCCTCTGGCTGCTGGAACCACCCCTCACCTGAGTCCACCAGAGGATTTGTTGCTGTCGGGTCTGAGCAGAGAATATCCCACTGCGATTTTCATGTGTGAAAGTAAACCTCTGGAGAGAGTCTTGATTCTTGTCTGAGGACATCTCAAGTCATTATCAGCACAGCAATCTGCTGACTTTGAAAGTTGTGTAGTGTGAAGTTGTGAACGCAGCTTTACAAGCCTGCTGTCCAGCAGACTTTAATCAAGTCTAAAATATTTTTCTAGATTATATAGCCTGCATTTTAATAACCAGTACATTTTGCAATTAGAGCTCATATAGCTGTCACAGACTGATTTATGAAATGAGGTAATGAAGTAGAATGTATGCATTATCATGGATATCATCTTTAATAAGCAATGCCTTAATGTCTTATTGTAGCTTTGAACATGTAACACACATCAGGTTGCTCCACTAGGTGAGCTTTTGTGTGTGTTGATGTTGTGCTGCTGTGCACAATCACCAGAAGGAGGAGAAATCTGCAGCCCATCCTATTGAAGAAGTCAATCAATCAATCAATCAAATTGTATTTGTATAGCCCATATTCACAAATCACAGTTTGTCTCATAGGGCTTTAACAGGGTGTGACATACATGTGTGAAGTACATGTAATTGTTTGAGATTTTGTCTCCTCTGTTTTTTTTATCAATAAAATATAGAGATTTTGCTTAAAATAAAAAACTTCTTTATCAATGATTTTACATGTTACTGTAGTTGCAGTTAATATAACGCCTGCATTATCCCACCCTAGTTATTGACAAATAGTAATGTTAAAGTATTACATAATAGTTTGTGTTAAAAAAAAAAGTCTTACTTTGAACTGCAGTCAGTTGCATGTTGACTGCAGAAATCTCCTTCTCCTCTCAGGGATTAGTGGAAGCTGCTTGGGCCATTTGCATGTGAATAGTTCCTGGAGCTGCTTTTAGCAGCCAAACACCCCCCTTCCTCTCTGCCGCACCATCTCTCTCTCTCTCTCTCTTTCACCCCCTCTCCCTCTCTCTTGGTGTCTCTCAGCCTTTCTCTACTCCTCCTAACATCGGGGAGGACCAGAGAGAGAGGGTGAGGGTCAGATGCGGTCAGACAGGGAAAGAGAGAGTGCAGCACCATCACTGCAGACACACTTAGCAGAAAAAGTAGTTTGGAAAGCAGAGTTTCTGTCTCGGCCGGCTTGGAGAACCCTTCACTGCCTGTCAGGGAGTCACGCAACTGGCCTTTGTGAATGAGAGGAGGTAGGATACTTT
The DNA here is from genome assembly GCF_022539355.2 of Hippoglossus stenolepis. Taxonomy (NCBI): domain Eukaryota; kingdom Metazoa; phylum Chordata; class Actinopteri; order Pleuronectiformes; family Pleuronectidae; genus Hippoglossus; species Hippoglossus stenolepis. Next base: position 22,471,593 of record NC_061498.1, read on the forward strand.
TGTTTCTCTCATGCTCCATGGATATCAGTGGGGTACGCTCAGTCTTCTGTGCAAACAATGAAGGCTGACAGGACTGGTCCACTTTGGCGGTCAGAATGGGGGTTGGGGGGTTATTAGGCCTCAGCTTGTTTCTTACCGTTGAATCAGGCAGAGCTTTATAGTCTGTACTGTTTCTTGAAACTAAAGTACACTGTGGATCTGTGCAAGACTCCAGACTCCAGTTATGCTTTTTTGTTGAGGTTTTTAAACTCATATATGTGTGCTGTAGTATCTTTATGAATATCAAGCACATTTTCATTTATCTTCTTCTGATTTATTAAAGAGCCCAAACTTTGGCTATTCACAGTTTCATCATTTTAATTTGATGTCTACTAGAACAGGTATATCTGCTGTGATGTTCAAAATACTCATTATTTGTTTCAGACCCTACACAGCTGTAGAGCCTCTTTTCAGTGGGAAGTCATCCCATCCAAACAGGTGCCACAAATTAACAGGAGAGCAGAGCTGTCAATGTCAAACACAATGCGTCCACCTATGTGGATGGACTGTATGTATACAGATGCTTAAATATACCATGTCCCACATGACCTGATTATGTAACATCAAAATATTGATCTTTCATTCATTAAGAGTGGGACTTTCTCTGGTTTGTCCCCTTGAAGAAACTTGTCCAGTTAGTCCACAGGAGCACATGTGAGAACACATCAGAGATGAGATCCTCTGCAGGATTCACTGCAAATGTCGATGTGCTGTAAACAAAGACACGTGATCTCAGCGATGGATTTATGTTACATCCTGCCTCTGTTTGTTGTGCCTCCACTCGCCTGCACACCCCCCAGATCTTGGGTTGTCATGAACGTGTCTGTACGGAGAATCTCCTGCTGTGTTGTTCATGTGTGAAAGGCAAACTCAGGAGAAAGTCCACACACAATTCTGGACATCCTCTGGAGTTTATGTCGGAAAACCCAGCATTGTCTGTGCCATGGAAATTTAAAAAGCACCCATTATAGTGCATAATACAGGGGAAAGTTGAGGTAAAGCTCAACTCAAAGCAAATAAACTTTGACACAATGTGAGTGATGAACAAGTAAGAGCCAACAATTCTTCATTTGAACTCAGACGCACAAAACTGTACCAAAAACATGTAAGATGTTATTAAAATGACACAGCAGTTTGTTTTCAAGAAGTACTACAGCAGTACAGTGGCTGCAGCAGAAAACCACTGTGCACTCACAGCAGAGTATGTTAGTTGTGTTCCTAGCATAACAGCCCCTCAGATCTGCAGAGTTATGAGACGCCGCAGAGACCACCACTTTCTGTCAGCAAGTGTGAATGTGAACGCAGTAGAAGCCATGCTGCTCGATAATTGCATAGATCAATGCTTCATACTTTATCATTAAAATGATTCAGTGTGAATTTCAGTCAGCTCACCACTTGGCTATTGTCTGTCATCAAATCATCACTCCAAACTCCCAACTGCACTCTCTTTTTGGTGTACTGCTCTAGCCCTTGGAACTTGGAACTTGGAACACATGTTGTCAATTAGGAATCACCATGTGGTAAGTTCAGGCTGAGGGTCCCGTCAAGCTGAAAAGGACTTTAAAGCTTTGGGGGAATTCAGTTGGCGTTGTTATGGTACACACCTAAGTGTTCATGGTCTGTCATTGACCAGACTTGAGTGGGTTGGGTTTGGTTTGGACATGTCATGGCAGAGTTTGACTAAAGGCTGCAATCTGCTTAACCATTGTTTTACTGCCTAGTGTCTTTTTTTCTGAGAGCAAAGTCTCACCAACAATTTGTCATATCTGACAATCCACCGATTAGCCTTACGTACTTGTGAAAACATGTAGGTTTAGAACTTTTATCTGATCACTCAACTTTTCCATTCATCATACTATTATTGTCACAAGTGAGTCCAGCTTTTAAACACTCTGAAAGAAAACTTGCTAAATGTTTGCATCACTATCCCCATTTGGATAATGCACATCTGTAGACTTCCGCCCAAATGTGATGCGGTGTCTCTGCAGCACGCATTGTAGGGTACAGTCAGACCTGAAAACCAAAAATCGAATGAGTAATATGATGAAAACCTGTTTATTTGACAGTGAGCAGGAGCAGGACCAGTTGGAGGGAGAGGGAAATGCATCGCAGACCAATGTCTAAATCAGAAGTGATGTTGTCGAGATGGACTCTAGTGCAGGTGTGACTGACATACTCAGAGCTGAACAAGGCCAGGGTTTTTTCCAGTTCATCAAGTGTGTGATACATGTCCAGGTTAATGGGCTCTCACATGTGACACATTGATAATCTATCAGGCTTACTTTGAATCCCTTGTAGTCAAGCTTCCAAAAAACTGGATCCCACATTTCCCAAAATGGAACCAGTTTGAGGTCTCCTGTTGGTAGCCTATTAGTCTATAGCCAAGACTTTTTAAGGTTCTCTTGAGCCACAGACAATACAATATGTATTTCATAGGCGTGGTAAGAATGTAAAGGAAATGTATCTTTATGTGAAATTTACATGGAGTCCTCCTTTAACTGTTGCAATTTAGCTACAAGGTTGTTGTTTAATGGCACTGAGGCATCTGCGGATGTTAAACCTAATTACCTATTCAACAAATACTTTCCCTTATGTGTTTTATTCATTTTATATTTATACAGTAAAACACTTCCTGCTTCATTAATGAAAAAAAAGCCAGACTTGTCTGTGTCACCAACTCTGCCCTTCACTGCCCTGACTCATGAGGAGGATTAGTTCTGTTCCAATGGATGAACGGAGTATATTTATAGCTGATTAAATTATGTGGACTAACACTTACCATCAGCCTCTGTGTGTGTGTGTGTGTGTGTGTGTGTGTGTGTGTGTGTGTGTGTGTGTGTGTGTGTGTGTACAAATACAATTATAACAGTCATCTGAAACCAGCATGACTGAGACGTGTGTATGTATGGGTTTGTATTTTGAGAGTAAGGTGCACACACACACACGCACACACACACACACACACACACACACACACACACACACACACGCACACGCACACGCACACACACACAGCTTTTAGTTTTCATTGGGATTGTCAGCACCATTCAATCCTCTTACAGCACAGACCAGACTACACATACAAACCCGTGCAGATAACAGAAGGGATAGACTTGTGTTACATATAGTCCAGCTAAGTCCTAAAACGATTGTATGTTGTATGTGAAGATTCTTGTTTCTCTGGAGCTTTGTAAACCCATATATTTCTCAGTCCCCTGTGCATGAGTTTATAAGTTTGTTTTTTCACATTCACTAATAACACTCCATGTAAATTGTTTCTGATTGAAACTTTGTATTTTGTCAGTGATCTAGTGATATTGACCTGTGAAGCCATATGTTTTCTTAAATAATATTTAAAAAAGCAAAAAACAGTCAACAATAACAATGGCATTTTTATTGTGAGATTAATCATATTAACTGTTAGCAGTTTAAATTATATGTGAATTAAATACTAAAAAATACTAAAAAACAGTGTCTCACACACACACACAGATGGGATACAGCAAAATATCCCATCTTCAAACTCATCATCAATTCTTTTCACACTGCCTGCTAATAAGCTGGCATGGGGTAATGCAAGCAGTCAAACACGCTGCACCCCTCATCTTTCTAATGTATCCCGTGCTTTAACAAGTTTATCGTGGTCCTCCCAATAGTTATTTGCTTCATGTTAAATCTTTTCATGTGAAATACAGCCTGTTTGACTGTTTAGCTTTTGACATTTTGTTGTCTAGTTTGAGGTAGCTGCTAACTAACTGTAGGCTAATGTTATGTGTGGCTAGAGTTCCTCCGTATTATCTCCAGAGGAGGTGCATGTGTGAACGCAAACGTCCAAGTGAGACACTGCAGTCTCTGTGGACTTTCTCCACCTGGCCTCCTAGTATAATGTCCGTAGAAAGCCAGGAGAAGTCGATGTGGGAACACAGCAGGAGATCCCCTGCTGGATACACCACGAGCGAGTTGGGGGTTGATGATGCGTCTAACACGCGACAGATGCAAAAATGAGAAAAACTATAAGAAAACAAATATCTCCCGGGGGGAAAAGCTGTGTCATACATGTAGAAGACACAGACAAAGGTGTAAAGAGTGTTTGTGGTGATAATAGCTGAGACCGGTGTCTTTGTGTTGTAAAGAAAATCACGTGATCTCCGCAGCAGAGTTAATACGTCACTGCCTTCCTCTGTCTGCTGCTTCACCTCTCGCCTGAATAGTGCAGACTCAATGTGGTCGGCCATCTGCCTTGACCAGTTGGGGTGAGCAGAGAAAAATGGGGAGGACACATTTGCACTGGTTGCCTGTAATACACTGGATTGATACAAGTCTCTGAATGGGCTACAACTGAGTTACATAGCTAACTCTCTAGTTAACTATGTCCCCTCTGGAACACTGAGATCATCTGCAGCAAATCTGTTAGAGGTCCCTAACAACAGCCGAAAGAAAATCGGCGATGCAGCTTTTGTAAATTGCACTCCAAAGTTGTGGAACAGACTTCTGCTAGAGTTTAGAGAAGCTAGTTCAGTAAACGACTTTATTAGAAAACCTAAAATGTTCCCCTTTACCTTCACTTTACTTCAGCACAACTAGATCTTGTACTTGCCGGCACTCCTGCGCTATTATCATTTTTTTAATCATTTTATCTCTTATATGCTTTTTTTTTTTTTATTACATTTTATTTCTTATTCTTTTTTATTTCCTTTTCTTTAAAATGTCATTTCAGCATGTTCTTATTTTGTTTTCAATAAAATTTGAACATGGTTTATTTTCATCTATATTGTATATAAAGCACTTTGAGCTGCATTTCTTGTTTAAAAAGTACAAATATTTTTATTATTATTATTAAATAATATAGTTAATCCAGGTGCCCAGATTTGTTGCTACACAAACACAATGGTATACTAAACCTGACAACCTCAGTCTACCAGCAACACAATGATAACCTGCTTAGTGAGCAGGATGGGTTTAATGAGTGCAGTCAGTTAAACAGTGACTATTGAAAAGAAATGAAAGCTACATTTTCAGTGTGTTACAAATAGTGGCACATGCAGACATGACCCTCCACGAAGCCAAATCGTTGAAAAATACTGAGAAGTCTCTTTTTTACCCACAGACACTGCTGAAAAGCTGGAGACACCCCCGCCCACCCCAATGGAGGAGAGCGAGGAAGAAGAGGGAGGCATCCTGGGACAAGAGCAAAAGGATGAGGACAAGAATGATGAACAACCCGCCAGCATGCCTACCCAGAATTCCATGACAGAAAAAGAGGAGAACTGTTTGAAGGTTTGCCCAGTGATGGAGGAGAAGGGGAAGGAGAAGGGAATGAAGGAAGGAGAGATGAAGAAAGAAATGGAGCTGGAAATAGAGTTTGATGGGGAGCTCTGCCAGTCATTGCCTGGCCAGCAGATTAGCTTCATCCGAGGCACTGACCTGTTTGGATACGTGGGCATTGAGGCAGTACTAGACCAGATGAGGCGCAAGACTATGAAGGCTGGTTTCGAGTTCAACATCATGGTAGTTGGTGAGTCTCACCCACATAAACACAAAGCAATCTACATTTGCTCTCCTTCATCGTGTGTATGTCTGCGAGTGCGTGTGTGTGTGTGTGTGTATGTGTGTTTGCGTGCCATGTGCACTGGCATGTGTGCGTTTGTAATACTGATTTTTTCATATTGAAATAGGAAGTGAGACTGTGTGAGGGGGAAGTGGTTTTGCTCTTTGCCTCCACACACAAGTAGAGACGAAATGGTCCTATTTAGCTTTGACTGCTTTGATAACTATTTCCTAGTAAATAAAAGCTAATTATTTCCATCGTGTTTTGTGTTGACAATAACTTATTAACAATTGAGGTTCAATTAGAATATGCAAACATGAAAAGGGGACAATATAAATAGTATACAGTAGAGTTTATGCCTGCCTCACAGGATAATGTCAGAGTGGCTGTTTACGAGCTGAATAAAGCTGCTTTCAGACATGCACTGAACTCTGCAAATGTCCAAGTGAGACACTCCGCAGTCTCTGCAGACTTTCTCTGCTTGGCCTCCTACTATGAGGGGGTTGATGACACTTCTTACATGCAACTTACACACAAAACAAATAAATCAGACGAAGAGTTAAGAGAGTTTGTGGTGATAATAGCTGAAACCTGTGTCTGTGTGTTGTCAAAAAGATCACCTCATATTTGTAGGTGTTTATACATCACTTCCTGTGTCTGCCTGCTGCATCCGGCTGCTTCACCTCTCGCCTTAATAATGAGGAGGATTTGTTTCTGTTGTGAACGCGTCTGTGCAGAGAACCCCCGGCTGTGGTTTGCGTGTGTGAAGGACAAACTGTGGCTGAATTCCGAAGGTCAAGTCTGAGAGCGTATGAGTGTAGAAGCTTTAGAAGTTGGGTGATGCAGCAAGACAATCCTATATTTGTTTGTATGGTGAGTTTAGTGAAACATCAGATTTAACAGGGATTTTATCTTAATAAAAGTATTTAAATGATGGGCGTAAAAATGATAAAAGCCATCTGTGCATAAATAATGGCTCAATAATACCACATAAGTATGTGCTGCCCCATGTCAACTGTTCATTCACGAAAATGACATCAAAGAGTAAAGAGAAAAAAGACTTTGGATAATGAAGTCCTGATTTTAGTGATGCCGAGAGTAAAGTTTGAAGTTTTTAGTCATGGTAAAGTCTCCATTACTGAAATGAATTAAAAAATACGTGCAATTAGAGGTGATGTTAGACTGGCATGGTTTCTATTATACAATATTTCAAATGTTCAAATAATTTGACAATCCGTCTGTGGCGTGTAGAGCAGCTGGCCATCTGACATTTACAACAAGATCTAGGCTCTGTCAAGGTGTCAAGGAGGCAGATGATTTAAAAAAAGTAAATTTTAGGCAAATGATTTGAAAATAATTAACATGGCGACAATTAAGTCCAGCCAGCCATTTCTGTGTGGACCTTGCGCAAAACGCATTATTTTGCAGAACAAAGGAGACATTTAGCATCTAAATCAATTAGTTTAATTACATTAATTTAGAATTATATCGAATTGCAGACTAAAACAGTGTCAACATGATTATGAAGAATGAAAATATATTTATTTATAATTAATTATAAATATATATAATCTAATGAAATATACAATCCATTAATGAAAATCTTTTCTATTTGAATAACAGCAAACTAATTTCAGATCATTCCTTCGACAGGTCTGAAACAATCCTAAATTCTTGTACCTGTAAGAAATCTCATAATACGAGAAAAGTCAAATCACTAAATCACTCTTACGTTCAACTTAAGAACAAATCTGTTCATACCAATGGTTCTTGCATGATGCCAAAGAATCATAAATGTGTTAGTTTATAATATATAAACTAACATGTTTAAATATTATATCAGTTTTGTTAATCCAAGGAATTGTTTTGACTTATGCATGTAATTATAGGCACTGTTTTTTTCTAAAAATCTAATTAGAATTTTGACCACCCCCCTGCACAAGTCAGATGAGGATGAACACTTAACGTTGCTGTGTTTGTCTCTGATGCCTCCTCCACTGCTTCACTTTGGTGGAAAGCAGGTGAGCCAACATATTGCATGGTACAAAGTTGAGAAACAGCCATACATATGTTTGTTACTTTGCTGTCAGTGGTGTAAAACTCAAAATACTTCTACAAGCTGCTTCTCAGATGCTTTGGTGTTACAACCCAGAATGCGTCTAGGAGTAAGGGTAACAACATAGAATAACTACACCCTAGACAGGGCATCGGCCACCCCATTGTCAGAGCTCTTTTTGTGTTTTATCACAAGGTTCCACTCTTGAGCCCAGTGCATGAGCCGTTGGTTGTGATTATACATACGTGCTAAAAATACGAGTGGGTTTTGATCGGTGAAAGGCAAGTTAAAATCGCGGACTCTGTTGAAGAGGTGGATGCACAGCTAATCACCCTCCGCTACAATGAGAGCCGAGCAAGCGGTGGATCGGCTTTCATCATGGGACTTGTGTGTCGCTGTCACGCCAGAGATATAGTTTCAGCATGTTGATGTGAAAGACAAGAGTTTATTGCTTCCGATCAGGAGTACTAACTACATAGTCTATGTCACTCAGCTTTTGATATTGTATGGCCAAGAAAAACGTGCAGACAGAGACGAGGCAGGGACTGTTAACAACACCAAGACCTTATCACCTACATTAAAGTGACGAGCTACCGGGGAACGGTCAAACTGGGCTTTCATCTCTGTCTGGGAATTTGCAAGCGCTTCTCTTGCAAAGGAACAAGCCTGTGGTGTAATCGTTCGCGGAACTTGCTCACATAGTCCAATACACTTGTTTTTGGAGACAACTCTGTTGAAGGGAATTCATCTTGAAGTGCTGTCAGAGGCCCACGAACAGTGGTTCTGAAAACTAAATCTGCTGGACTGAATCGTAATGATTCCTGCACTGCCTCCCGCTGCAAAAAGCAGAAATGGAATACCCTCATCCCAGCCTTTTCCCATTTTTAAACAAAATTTAGAAATCATGGATTTTAAAGTTTGATGCCACCATTCCAAGGGTTCCTGTGACTCCAGGTGGTAGGCACTGGAAACGGTGTGTTGGATGTCTAAGGATTTAAGGACCTGTTTGAACAGTTAAGACTAAAAATGTGTGTGAATTTTATTTGTTTTTTCCTGCTAACTGGCACACGTGGCAGGTACGGCAATAGTTACTGACATCAGACGTTAAGCCTGGCCAGAAAAAGTGTTTTAGAATGAGCTTGTATGTTTTGGTTACCCCTAAATGGCCAGCCCACAGGCTTTAATGAGCTAGAGTCAACACATGCTGACAATAAATGGATGGCACAACAATTTGGCGAATTACACTCCAGTCAGATTTTTCAGCCATCAGTGATGACCATGTGCGCATCAGAACATCATTATCTACAAAGTAGCTTGGTGATTCCTATGTGCGTTGCTTACTACTCACCACCGCGGCGAAGCATTTTGGTAACTCTTTGTAATGAGTCGCAGCTGGCAGCTGAAGCCAGTCCGAAGATGATATCTCCTGTTTTGGTATCATCTGCCAAATCTGTCATAAATACTCTGTCAGATAAATCAATATCCTGATGGTTTTGAGCCTCCTCACAAAGCTTGCTACTACGGCCGCGCTTAACTAAACCAAACCAACTAAACTATAGCCCACCAAACAAACCCTGAATCACAGAATACGTGCCTCACACATTACCATTCATCAACAATCCTAGAGCAAACCAATACTCGATTACAAAACACACACGAGTTAACATGACACAATAAGAGGCACCGAGGCGAACTGATCAAGTGAAATCTCAGCCGCCCCTGGCAACATTACACAGGGTTTCTTATATTCTCAGCCACGAAGACAAGGGAAAATTGGAGGAGGAGCCAGCTACCCCTGTGGAACACTGGGTCCTAAAGCCAGTGGGCGGAGCAGGGCTCCAGATTCCCCTGGAGGTGTGTAGGGTGGAGGAGTGGTTCACCTGTGGGAGAATAAAACACACTGCCCCACATCTTAATCGGCAGCAAGGAAACAGCCTTAAGATCTTTTTTAAGCATTGTTTTGGATATGGAACAACTGAAGTAGTCTGCAATCGCCATCAAATCATCTTTCCTGCATATTTCTATTTTTTCAAATGTTGGATTTTGGAGGAACTCATTTAATAATAAAAAAATAGCCATTTTAGTATTCATGCGAATCACTCAGGCACTAAACAATCAGGCTTATGGTTATACGTTATGGGAATTAATGAATTTACCCCAGAAGAGCCCCCAATTATGTTACAACCCAGTATGCGTCTAGAAATAAGGGAAGCAACACAGCGCTGATTTTATCTGGCAAAGTAGTCTTTTATTGTAGTAGGGCAAAATAAGATCTACATAAGCAATACTAACCAGCATTGAACAATATGAGGACCACAGGGTTATGGGCAGGGTGCGACGCAAAATCATAAAATAAGTTAAAAGCAAAACCCCTTCCTAGACCTAGTCCCTACTCCCCTACCAAGGAACAATAACAAAACTAAACTGTAGCCCAAACAGGAACCCTTTTACCACTGAATGATTAAATCTCAGTCGCCAATGGCAACATCACACAGGGTTTCTTAACCTTTCGGCCACGAGGACAAAGGAGCATCATTGGTAGCTGGTGAAATTGGAAGAGGAGCCAACTAGAACCGGGGAATACTGGATTCTAAAGCCAGTGGGCAGTGCAGGGCGGCGCTCCAGGAGGAATCCCCTGGATGTGCGTATGGTGGAGGAGTGGTTCACCATGAGGGAGAACAAAAAAACACAGCACCACATTTGAATCAGCAGTAAGGAAGCAGCCGAGACACGTAACAATTGGCATGATTGTCCAGTCAGGATGGCTTTACTTCCTCGTGTCATTCATAACATTACTGGCTTACTGTACTGATAGTTCAAGAGGGCATGTAATATTTCAGGCTGATAGTGAGGCCTCTACTGAATCAAATCAAACTGGTCATTACATTTGTAATATTAATTAATGTTAACATTTTTAATAAAGTAGTGTATTCCTGGCTTCCGCTGTTTAAAAATTCAAAATTTGGATTTTGCAAAAAGAAAGTTTTTTTGCACATTGAGACACCTTCGAAAGTAGGTGTAAACTGGTTGTGTTAGAGCTGTCCACTTTTGAACAGATCACCCAAGACACATGTTAAATCCAGGTATGAACAGGGCTTTGGCTTATAATATACACTCTGATATTCACTTGGAGGGGGTTAAAAGCCTTTGTTTTATGTGCCTGCAGGTCAGAGTGGTTTGGGGAAGTCCACACTTGTCAACACTCTATTCAAGTCCAAAGTCAGCCGAAAGTCCTGCATGCCCAACTACGCAGAGGAGATCTCCAAAACAGTCGAACTGCATTCAGTCAGCCATGGTGAGTCCACACACACACACCCACACACACACACACACACACACACACACACACACACACACACACACACACACACACACACACACACACACACACACACACACACACACACACACACACACACACACAGAGAATGTTTTAGGATTCTTGAGGCTATGAGGTATGTGGATTTGTCCCTTTATGGCTTTAGAAGAGACGGTGTACCTTGAATATCAAATATGGGCATGTGTTTCTGTTCCCTGTCCTCCCCTGTCTACAACATTTACATTTGTTCTGGCCAGTGTGAAGACGTTATGACTGATGAGCTTTCACATGCTACTTTCACATCACTTTCCTTTTTCTGCTTGGCTCATGACCATGAAGCCCAGCTTTGACTGCTTCCCAACCAATTCTCTAGTTTTTAGAGGGGTTGCTTATCTGTCTGTAGATTAATCTAGATTAAGTTTATTTCACATTTAGATTTTCCCATCTACATACTGCTATATTTTGTGTGCCTTGACATTTTAGTTCACCCACTTGTGATGTTTGCTCTCATAGGGATAGTTTCTTGCTTAGACGGTACAGGGCCTCCGTTGCTATACACATTAACATTTAATTTGGTTTCATATCTCAATAATGTCTGACGTCCACACTGCTTTGGAGGTTTCAAGCCCCTAAAACTGAACAAACTGTTCATATGAACAGAGGTCATGTTTGTTGTGAAACACTGTTTTAAAGTGAACATTTATTAGTGTGGAGGTAGCCTGAGACAAAATGGTTTTCTAACTATGCTGAAACACATAACCCTCTTTGACCTGTTGAACAAACCATCTCGTTGTTCCAAAATAAAGAGTAACTTAACACCCCTGACAATCTTAGAGGTGTGTGTTTACAAGTACAAATCGCATGCTTCTCATGCACCACACCCATACTTGTGACACTGACAGTGTCGTTTTTAGCCTGGTAACTCTTTAATATTGCTCATAAAAACAAAATTGTAGTTGTCTCCTCTAGGATGTCAAGTATTAAGCTTAACATCAGTATTGACACATCTGCTCTACAGGATGTGATGCGATTAGGTTTCTGCACTGTGTTGATATTTCACCATGACACAATATAACATCTTCAACTGTCCGAGGTTTATACCGTTAATAGTGTGGTTCCCTCATTTCAGTCTTTCCAGGTAAATGAAAGCACTACAGTCAATCAATGAGCAGGACTGATTCACGATGACATGAATAGTTATTATTTTTCGACATTCGCAAATGCCATACTAAGACTATAAGGACAGTTAACATTTCCTATTTAAACTAGCATTTTCACATTTTCACTATGAGCATGTAGGCAGGTAACCTCGCAGAGAAAATGTAGCACTCAGAATATATAGTCCCTTTGTGAAGTATGTAGGTAGTCCTTCTTAAACATGAGCCTCTCAAGAAAACTCTGGTCTTGTATGACAGTTGGAGAGTGCTGCTGAACACACACATCATCCCTGCAAAAAGTCTAAATATGGTCATTATTCAGAGGCAAACTGCAGATCTCTTCCCATCACATCATCTATGACCTTTGCAATCCACGAGGTTAGTGAGAGTGACAGGAAGATGTATTAAATGGGTTAAAGCCTGAGTATACAAACAAATTGATAATGTTATAAGGATGATGAAGGCTCTTATGAGCTTGTTACATGTTAAGAGCCCTACCAAAACTGATTTTTGGGGTTGATATTAAGGAGTAAAACATGTCCAATGTCGATGTATCGGCCAGTCAAAAAAAAAAAGACAGATATCATTATCAAACACTATGAAAAAGTTGTATGATTGAGGGTTTTATACAATTTAACCATTGACTTAATTACAAACACCTACAAATAAAAAGAAAAAACAATACAAACAAATATATAGAAGTTGTTATTAAGACAATAAACATTTGTAAACATAAATGCACATCTGCATTCTTTATTCTCTAAAATAAAAGTTTTCATATCAACGCATATTCCTTAATTAAATTTAGATAAGGAGAGATAATTAAAATCTTGTAATTAAACTCAAATGAAGTCCTCATTTGGTGAGGATGTGCTCAGCAAACATGTCTGTTGGATTGAAGTATCAGTGTACAAGTTAAGGACATTTGGACGATGTGTTTTTCAATGAGGAATCAGAAATCTGTGTTCCCCATACAAAACGGTCCAATAGTCTTAAAAATCCTCAGGGAGAATGGTTGCTCTGGACCACTGTGCTAAATGAACACGTCAACAACAGATCCATTACCTCCATTCATTAAGTATGCCATGAAGTTAAGCTGCTGTGATGAGGATGTGTGGAAGTGAGGCTTGCCTCCACATGACAAGACTGTCAGAATGAAACTGACAGTATATAGTATATAACCAGAGGCAAACCACAGCTAACCTTTTGCTCTTTACCGCAGATCAAACACTATACGGTCATTCTGCTACATTTTCTATCGGTAAATGGTTACTCTCAGTCTTTTTCCAGTAAAGATAATCATCTGTCTTGTTGCTGTATTCAGTCCTCCCAGTCACACCTCACACTTTTCACATAGGGTTTTTATAGTTACCACCACTGCCTCAGGGATGAGAAAGGTTTAGTCTCATTGCCTCTGGCAACAATGCTCTTGTCTCTGTCAAAATCCTAACAGTGGAAACTTCCCTGAAGCCTCAAATCTGGAGTTAAACATCTGCAGTGACAAACTCCTCACTGCCTATAAATCCTTTGGAAATGCAGTTACACAACAGTGACCCTCGTAAAAATTCTGTATGCTTTTGTGTGTGTGTTGTTGAAAAGTTGTTTTGTGGGTCATTGGTTATGGTTAGTGTGCTGAAAAGTGCTGTACTCTTATGCACACTGAAATGCTTGTGTAAAATAATTAGTTATTGTTCTTTTTACTTTTAATTAAACAGTTGTATAATAAGATTTAAATTACCATAATATTTTATAATTTTAATCTTTAAAAAAACATCTGACAAGTTACAGTGCACATTATATCTTTTTAATTGATGGAAATGATGAAGAGGAGAATATTTAGTCACAAAACCAGTCACCCATCTTTAGGTTTTCAGACTGGTGTTTACATATTGAATGTGTTACATGTTCCATAGTTTTACCAATACAGCTTTTAGTTCAAATGTTCTGTCCAAGTGTAGCCCCTTAATTTTGAAAACCAATTTTATTTCTCTTCTGAGTCGAGAGATGGCTCAGGACATGCTGTGACTGCACTCAGGTCAGTCACAGGTCTGTGGATGCTGAGCTCCATGTCTGCGGGCCGCTCGGATATTATTGAAAACATTTTGTCTGAACCCGACCCGGCATGTCGGTCCCGTCAGGCTCAGGTCGAGTATCCACAGACGACCAGCTGAGGGTTCACCTGCAGACCTGTGTTTCCAATGATGCCCTGCTCCAGCTCAGATAACTATCCATAAAGAAATTAGGTTTACACCATCAGAGAGGAAATTATCAAGATAAAGATACATCACAGCGGACAAGAAAGAAGGATAACATTTAGATTGAACATCACCTTGTACAAAGTGTGGAGGCCTAAGTTGAAAAATGATCCTGAAGATGTATCAACACAATGGAAAGCTGAATATAGGAATACAGAATTTGCTTCACTAAGGATTTGCTCAATCAATGTTGACAAAGAGGCTCTTGATACAGTGTGGTCAAAGATAAAGGAAGCCAGAGCACTATGTCAAAAAGCTCTTCCCTTTGTCACATTTCCCAGTGTTATTGGTAAAACCAGCCCAGATTCCATCCACCTCTGTTGTTCTCTCCACAGGACATTTTTTCCCTTTGTTTTAATTATTGTCATGTTTTCCTTATCATTTAATAATTTGAGGTCTAAAAAACTAAATTGGATATTTTTTTCTGTAAGGGACCTAAAGATTTCATTTAGGAAAGGCTTATAGAGAAACAAATGAAAATTTGTAAATTACAATGAAATTAAATTAATTGTGAATAGATGAATCGACTTGGCACAGACCCCAGTGAGAAGTTGAATGCCACGGAAGCAGTCCTATGAATTAGGTGCTTTGGATAGAAGGAGACTCGGAGAGTATGTCAGGCTTTGGTCAAAACCAGTGAGAGAATAAAATGATACTAAGCCATGTATCTGCATTTTCAGATGGATTTGCTATTGTATTCAACAATTGCCTTGGAAAAGTCATATTCAACAAAACAGATGTAAATAGTCATTGTTTTAATTATGAATACAAAGGATTTGCTCTTTATGAATCCAATAAATGAAGCTAACCCCGCGAGCTAGTTCAGGCAGCCAACTCGAGCTGCGCTGCTCCAATCATGTGACATACATCATGTGACATACATCATGTGACATACCTCACTCTCCACAACCATCTATAATACACACCCAGCTTATCAGGTGGTCTATTTAAGCAGAGAGGAATTTCCCATCATCCCCTTTGCTCACACTGCTGCTGCAGTATTGCTACCAGTTGCTTCAGCCCCTCCACCACCCCAGCATCCACCTGTAGGCTCCGACGGGGGGGTTACAAGTATTTGCTCATCACTCCCATCAATCCTGTGTAATCATATGGGGGAGTGATTAAGTTGGAGCCTAGACGCCAAACACTAAACCTGTTCTACTGCTGCAATAAATGTTGGAACGTGAGTTGTCTGACTGAAATACTATAAAATGTTATGGAAATGTTAATTCAAGTTTATTAGAGGATAACAGGTGAGTCATTATCAAACAAATCTCAAATTCTACCGTCAATTCTTCAAATATTCAATATTGTTTTGTGAAGAAAAAACTCCTGTGGCTGGAAAAGAGGAAAAGAGAAAATTAATTGATGAATTAATTGATTAAAGTCAATTGTTATTTAGGAGTTTGACACACATTTGAACATGAAAATAATACCACAGAGGAAGATAAACACAAAATTATTGAACAGCATAACAAGCTTGAGGACATGTACCATTGACACTAAGGGTGGTTGTCTCTGGCCGAAGTACAAGTGGATACAAGAAGGGAAATTACTCTTTTTTCAAACAAGAAAAAAGCATTTGAGAGAGAAATTCCAACTGATCCTTAAATATTTTCTAATAAAAACTTCTCCTTTGATATTCTTTTGAGATATGAATGTAACTACTTAATTGATTAATTGAGTTATTCTCTGGTGAACATCCGTTGATGTTTGAAAACTTCACTGCCCCTTCAGCTAGCTCCACCCCTCACATTCATGCGTGCACATTACTGAGGTGCACCTCTGATTAGGAATTAAAGTCATTATTAGATTATCTCATTTGAGATGTTTCAACTGCCCCTTCAACACTCCTCCAACCCCCACCCCACCACCTCTGTGCACGAGCATGATTGTTGCTGATTGGCTGGAACAGTGTTGTGGTGCTCGAGTCATCCAACTTTCTTTCTTTCCCAAAATACAGAGTCAGGCTGAGTATTTAAACCCCATTTTTTTCTATTACTGGACCGTGAGGAGATATTAGCAGAATTGGACAAAAAGTGTATTGAATTAATTATGGCTTACCGTACCTTTAAATACAATTCCCACAACTGATCAAAAAGATTGTTGATTGAGGAATTAAATATTGAAGAGTTGTAATTAATTTAATTCATTATCTGCACACATCACCTGGCTCAGATGCTCTGACAGCTAAAATCTACTGACTGCTGTGAAATACAGTAATTTCTGTGTAACTCTATGCTCAACAAGAATTGGTATTCTTCTTGTTGTTTGCATTATACCTTTAATTTGACAGTCAGTTGTTGACTACACACAGATGTTATTAATCTAATATTTCAATATGTATATAGCACTGAATCATTTTGCTAGTTGACATTATAATGTCCCAGACCTTTGCTTGATGAAATTTGATCTAACTGGACCTCTCTGAGTTTTAATTGAGAACCTCTGGCGTAAAGCATATTGCTAAGTTCCTCCGTACCACGCCAGACTTACATAATGGAATTTCAGGTGTTCCAGGAGCGCCCCGATTAAAAGTTTGTGTAACAGCAAAATCAATGTAAACCCGTTATATAAGGTTAAACTACATTGTGTTGTTTTAGGGTGAGCTAAAGGCAATATTGTTAAAACCTCTGATTGCACAAAGTATATTTGATAAAATTGTTGGTTGTGAATTTATCATATTTTGAGTTTTCTTGCGTTTAAGTTTTCAAGTATCCTGGGATTTTGTTCATGAGTGAGGGGATGATGTGCAAGATGGACAGGCGGGTCGATGCAGTGTCAACATGTGTGGGTGTTGTACCAAGCTGCTGTGGTGAAAGCTTTCAATTTACCGGTTGAGACTGAAAGAACTAAGAGTGGCAGAATACAAGTGGCAGAAATTACCTTTCTGCGTTGGCTCAGCCTTAGAGATAGGGTGAAGAGTTCAGACATCCAGAGTAGAACTGTTGCTCCTTCATGTTGCTGAGGTGGTTGGGGAATGTAGTCAGGATGGCTCCTGGGTGCCTTCTTTTGGAGGTTTACCAGGCCTGCCCAACTGGGAGGAGACCCTAGAGTCTAGGGTCTCCTCCCAGTTATGTAGGCCCTCTAGGGCCTAGAGGGCCTACATATCCCAGTGTGACCAGGAAGAAGGACGTCAGGCTACTTCTCTATTTATTACAGTTTTACATTCACCCACTCACACATTCATACAGCGCATCTATGCGCAGCATTTTCTCTGAGAAGAGGCAATTTGGGGTTTCATTATCTTGTCCAAGGACACTTCGTCATGCGGAATGGGGAAGACTGGGATCAATCCGCCTACCTTCTGGTGAGAGTACGACCGCTCTAACCCCTGAGCCACAGCCGAACTCCGGCTCTAATACACCATTATGGCACATAAACACCAATCAGCCAAAACATTACGAGAGATAAATTATTTTAATGTTGTGGCTGTGTATTTTTGAAAAGGTTCCGTCTGAACCATAAATTAAATGATTATATTGATTTGCAATTTTGAGTTCATCATTATTTTTAATATCATCTTTTTGATAATATTTTATGAGCTTGGAAAAGCTAAGTAAAAAAATATATATCAGCCACAACATTAAAACCAGTTACCTTTTTAATGTTGTGGTTGATCAGTTTCCACTTCCCAAAAGAAAATATATGTTTTATTGAAACTAGATGGATAAAAATATGGGCCCTTTTGATGCAAATGGGGACATATTACCATACAGTGTTTTCTATTGTAAGCTTTTTATATACAGTCTATGGTTGTAAGTATGACTTTGATTGTTGCCTCTCAGTGTACACACATATTCATATACACACATATATATTAGGGCTGTCAAAATTAACGCGTTAACACTGGATGATTAATTTGTGGAATTAACGCATACATTTTTTGAACGCATTAACACATGTGCAGAATGACCCGCTCCATGTACCCATACCCGCCCCCACTCACTCGCTCAGAGCGACACACACAGTGAGATCAGAGCTCGTTCACGTGAAGCAGCCGGTCAGTGACTTTGTAGAAGAACAGTGAAATACAGAGTTTCTCTGGTCTCAGCTGATCAGTGATCAGCTGCTTCATGATCAGAACAGAAGCTGCAGTTGGTTTGTACCGAGCTGGAGTTTCTGTGTCCTCCTCTTCTCTGCTCTCACTTGAACTAATAAACACTCATCACTAGTTATCAGGACCTGATCAGTACATGAAGTAACTTAGTGTTTGTTTGATTGGCTCCAGAGTTTATGAGGCTGCATTTAAACATCATGAAAATGACTCGTCAACGTGTTGTGCTCAGTACAACACGAGACGTGACGCTCAGTCAGGACTCAGTGTTAAAGTGAGAGGAGCGACACGCAGACATGATCCGACACCAGTGATTCATAACCAAACACATGACCGAACGTTTGTCACCTAAATCATCCCAATAAAAAATGAACTATGAACGTGAACTAGTTAATTTTCATCTGCATGAACTGAACATGGAACTCGTTCTTTTTAAGTGTGAACTGGCTCAACACTGCTTCTACAGATGGGCTCAGATTCAGATTTCACATTTAATTGTATAAAGTTTTGGTTGTTTGTTTGTTTGATTTGAAAAAGAAAAGAAAAAAGGTTTATTCAAACATCCTATATTTGCTTTAAAAAAAATGCCCCAATTGTTTAGGATAAAGGTTCTTTGAGTTTGATAAAAAAAAAGTGTTCTAAATAACATCCTCCTATGTTTGCTCAGAGGCATAGCAAAGAGACAGTTAAATTTAATTATGGTGTGGTATGTTTTAGTTTGATTTTATTTTATTTTTCAATCTTAATAACTATCATTTGGACTTCTTATCAATAAAAGAACAAATGTTAAATGTATATATCCGCCTTCTGTCATTTATCTTTCCGTTCCCACAACAATATATATAGAAAATGGGGATTTTTTGGGCATTTAGAGATGGTGCTTAATCGTAGGTCTCCCTACTACATTATAGTGATTTTTTTGATATATTTCTAGGTGAGTTGGTGCTGAAGGACCGGGCTGGGTTAGTGCTTGGGCCTGTAAGGGCTGGGCTGCGCCACCACTCACTTGCAACTCACTTGTAAAGCTGAAGTAGATCTATAATAGATTGAAGTTAACTGGCCTATGTACAATTCTCAGTCATTCCGGTTGACTGGCGCAGACACCCACAAAGAGGGACTTTATTGCAGGTTTGTGAAAATCGTAATAGTCAGGCTCCAGATGTTTGCTCTCTTGCTTAAGCTCAAAGGGGATTTTTGTGTTCTTACTCAAGAATGGCAATAGACTAAAATGATAGTCTTTACTTCCCTGTTCAGCTTTCCTCAAACATTCACACATGGCCACACCCGTGAGAGCTCTTACAATAGAGAACAGGGGTTGCACAGCCCCAACCCCTGCAGGTATCCTGAGATTAGTTCAAACAGCAAGATCATTTGAGATGGGTAAAAATAGCAGTTAGGACAATTTAAAAACACTATTAAATAGTTGACACCCAAATGTATGCCAATGGCTGTATACTGCCTTTACTGTGTTTTCAGTGAAAACCTGTTTACTTTATTTTTAATTCCCATTCTAATTAACCTTCCTCTTACTGATTGTTTGCGTAGTTGCCTTGAAATAAAGAGCATTTATTCTCTTAATCAATTAGAAAATGTCTGTATGATATAAGCCTCTCATTACATTTCTAAATTAATTAAATTTCTCACATTGGCCTGATTCTCTCTGGCCTCTTGTGTAAAACTTCACATGCCAATTGTTTTTCAATATGATTCCACACTGACGGATTTGACACATCACCATGAGGATTTGTTTGATGGTCTGGGCCTGCAGACAATTGCGTATGTAACCCCTCTGTCCTCTGTCCAGTGATTGAGGAGAAGGGAGTGAAAATGAAGCTGACAGTGATCGACACTCCAGGATTTGGAGACCAAATTAATAATGAGAACTGGTGAGTGACAATAGGGGGGGGTCAATGAAGAAAAGATAAATGGAGAATATGACTTGCTGTACTGGCTAATATATTATTTATATATAACTCTATAACTGAAATGTAACAATTATTAGCTTTCCATCTCCTTTGTTGTATTGTTTGTATGTTAAAGATTATTACCCTGCTCTGGATCATAGTGTATAAAAAGTATTGTCTCTTAATTTGAATGTAAATATCTCAAATTACCTAGATTTACCTTAAATCTTGTCGCTGCTTTAAAGATTTATATACTGTCTGCGCTGTTTGCAGGATTAAAATTAGCACAAACACACACACTGTAGATTCCACATAAATCAAAACATACACCACCCTACTAATCCATATTTTTGGGTGAGTCCTGTACCACAATGTGTCATTTTATATGGCATTCACTGCTATATAAAATGAAGGCTGACTTCGTCCCTCCTTCCAGTTCAAGCTACAGTCTTGTTTTGAACACTTTTTAAAGATGCAATATATTTCCATGCAGCTACTGTTGTTGTGCCTGACAATGTAAAAAATCTAGCCTCAGAATGTTGTGCTGTATATGCTGTGATGAAGTGACATACTTGAGCAATTTGGAATCTTACTTCCTTCTTGAGAGCTCGGTGGGTAGCATAACATCTCATAACCAGGAACGTCAGAGTTCAAGACCCCTTGTGCAGTAGTCGGAAAATAGATTTTCTTGATGCCAACCTTATGCATCTTGAAAAGAACAGAATATTCCAGGCTCTCACTAACTCTTCTCCGCCACTCCTCTCATCAGCTGGGAGCCCATAGTGAAGTACGTCAATGAGCAGTATGAGAAATACCTAAGAGAGGAGCTGCATGTGAACCGCAAGGCGAGAATACCTGACACCAGAGTCCACTGCTGCATCTACTTCCTCCCTGCCACCGGACACAGGTCAGTACTCATTTACTGCTGGATGCAGAATCACATTTCTGCACACACCCAATTGTTCCTCTCAATTTTGTTTTTCTATTCTAAAAGACTTGTTTATTTATTGACTCAGTCACATATTTCAGTCATAAACCATGTTGAATTATTATTAGATCGCAGTCCAGAACGAAGCATGTGCAGGTGCTAAGTAGGTGCCGCCTCTGTGTGGTTCTGTCTTTAGAGCTGGCCTCTCAGAATCAAAATTCCTACTTGTGAACTCGATCCAGCTCCTTCAACTTCATGGGGAAGCTAGCGGCACCCATGGCGGCGTACACTGTAAAATATGAACTAACCAAAGGACAACATTAAGCATATTTTCAATTCAATTCAATTTTATTTGTATAGCGCAAATCATAATATACATTATCTCAAGGCACTTTACATTGAAGGTCAAGACCTTCAAAATGTTTATGGAGAAACCCAACAGTTCCCACAATGAGCAGCACTTTGGCGACTGTGGAGAGGAAAAACTCCCTCATTAAGAGGAAGAAACCAGCAGAACCAGACTCAGTGTGGGCGGCCATCTGCCTCGACAGGTTGGGGTGAGCAGGGAGAAATGGGGAGGAGAGGAGAGATGGGTGGAAAAGAGGGGAGAGAAGAGAGAGAGATATGGGGGTGAGAGAGGAGAGGGAGACCAGGAACATGATGAGGTATCAGCTCTGACTAGTTATAATGAAAACAATAACCGTGTAAAGATGCAATTGATTATTAATGATAGCACCAACAGTTCATATAGTAATAAAGTAATAATAGGTATTATTGTTAATAATAATAGCAATAATAATAATAATAGTTGTCATCCTGCAGCTCTGGAGTTGGAGACACCTGCAAAGAGAGAGAGAAAGAGAGAGAGACTGGGAGGAAAAGGACACATAGTTAGTGACATGTAAATAAATGAATGTTGGGGCAGAGAGACGGAGAGAAAGGGACAAGTGCTCAGTGCATGATGGGAGTTCCCCCAGCTGTCTAGACCTATAGCAGCATAACTAAGGGATGGTTCAGGACTCACCTGACCCAGTTCTAACTACAGGCTTTATAAACAAGGAACGTTTTAAGTTTAACCTTGAATTTAGAGATGGTGTCTGACTCCTGAACCCAGAGTGGGTTCCTAATGTAACTTACTTGATGTGTAAATATGAAGTCAGTGTTATTAGAAACCAGGTTATGGTAAACAATCTTTGCTTCATTTATGTTTTCAAGGAGATTGTACTGCTGATGGTTCAGCTACAAAAAGCAAGATAACGATGACAGTAGACAAAATGTTTTTTTTCAGAAATCCGTATGGTTTTAGCTCGTTGTTTTCTAACAATGATTAGGTTTGAATTAATTCTTTGGAGGGCACTTAGGTCTTACTACTACTACTACTACTTGGGAGACTGCATTATTTCGTAGTAGATGACATTATGGTATGCAGAATGGATAGAATTTTTAATGATTTTCCAATCGAACCGCTGTAACATCTTGAGGGTTTTTCTGGATCCATCCATCAAGTAGAAGGACCAGGATCATATTTTCATCTGAGGTTATGTTTTTGTTTTGTTCTTCTGTCTCTTAGTTAGCAGGATTACACAAAAACTATGCTGGATTTCCAAGAAACCTGGTGGAAGTATGTGGTATGGGTCAGGAAAGAATCCATTAAATGTTGGGGGCGGATCCAGGAATCTTTTTTCACATTCTTTAACATTGTGATGTAGGTTTTTTTTCTACATTTTCAAAAATCAGACATCCAATGTCGGATGTAGTGAATTTGTATGTGGTTTCATAAGGACATTGGTGGAGTTATGTGGTCTCTGAGTGCCCTTCAAATGTTTTCCTTCTAATGATTGTCAACAAATCCCAGGATAAGGCCAAAACCAACAATGTACCATATGTAATCTCCTAACAATGTCTAAGTGTTGGCTATTTATCCACAGTGTTACATATAGGTTACACAGATATTCATTGTTGTCCAAACTGATCAGAAATGTGTCTGTTCCCAGGTTACGCCCCATCGATGTTGAGTTCATGAAAAGGTTGGGGAAGATAGTGAGCATCGTACCCGTCATTGCCAAAGCTGACACGCTCACAATTGAGGAAAGACAGGAGTTCAAAGAGAGGGTGAGGGAACACACATACAAGCTCTGATTGTGCAACATTAAAAAATGTGACTACATGATTTACTCAGCACATCGAATTTGCAGCAAGAGACGTGTTATATCTTTTTTTATTTACTTTGGACTTTCATAATAGATATAAATGATAACCTGTTAATATGGCCATATAATTGTGACTCTGTCAGCAGTGTGGACTTGTCATAAATGGTTGTCTGTCTGTGGCTTGCATAACTCGAGAACTGTTCATCACGCATGGAAAATATCTAACTGTCAGTATGCTGCTTGGCCATAGCTGTCAGTGTATACCGGACCTATTTAACCTGTGTTTAACCTTTGACCTTTTGACAGATCAGGCAAGATTTGGTAGCCAATGGGATTCAGGTTTACCCCCAAAAAGAGTACGATGAAGATCTAGAGGAGCACATCATCAACGACAGGATCAGGGTAATGTCTCTACACCTTTTATTTAGTCAGTTTGAGAATGACTCTGTCACAAAGTATTTTTGTTTTGGTGGACATGCATGAAATAAACAGAGGAAATCACATGTAATCTTCCAGTTTGGGTCATCTGCAACTGTTACTTTTTACATAAAGCTTATTGCTTCTACCCTGCAGCTTTTTATCTTTTCCTCATGTTATAACGAATGAATCAGTTGTCAAATAGGCCTGAGTCAGACTTTCTGGTATTGTGTGTCCAGGAAAGCATTCCCTTTGCTGTGGTGGGCACCGACAAGGAGCACCAGGTGAATGGAAACACGGTCCTGGGCCGTAAAACAAAGTGGGGAATCATTGAAGGTAAGGCTTCCCTTTCACATCAGTAAAACCTCATTTATGTATGAACACTAACTTGTTTCCACTGTATACAGATTGTGATCTTAATTTGGCAAAGCACATGAGTAGATGGAGTTGAAGCTTCAGAGAGTACAGCAGCTGCTCCGGTACAACCTGAAACTTCCTGTGTAACACACAACGCATCATTAACGGACTCTGGAAGACATCTTCATGTCTTGAACTATTACTTGAACTATAATTTCTCCCATGGCAGAACCCTCACTTATCACTAGAGTCAGACATCCAGTTTCCTGTTCTGTCACAGGAATGACAATCACCACTTTGTAAGCAGCAGCTATTGTATAAACAGTATATCTGCTACAGTTATGTTTACCTGCCATCACGTCCATCACAGTGGCATGTTTACCTGTGTCATTCCTGTACTGAGTGCGTGCGTGCGTGCGTGCGTGTGCGTGTGTGCGGTGTGTGTGTGTGTGTGTGTGTGTGTGTGTGTGTGTGTGTGTGTGTGTGTGTGTGTGTGTGTGTGTGTGTGTGTGTCAAATCCGTCATATGAAAAGAGTCTGACTTGGATTCATTGTATAAAGAAATATGAATCATTATGGAATTTACAATAGGTTATTATTGTATTATTTTACTGTATTTTCAACTGTCAGTTCAGTTTAGTCTTTATTTTACTACATGGGTAGTTTGAGTATACAGATGGTATAAAAGTAATAATAATACAGGTAAATAGTAATAATAAAACTAGGCATCATTTAACAGCATCCCCATTGGCTATAATAACCCTTGTAATTGCTGCTTAATGAAATAGAACATGTACAGATACATGAATCTGTAAAAGTGGTTTGTCCAACACAAGGTCCAGTTATTTTGGACCATCCTCACACATTACATCTGCACAATACCATTAGGACGATAGTGCCTGTCTAATTCCACACATACTCCCTTCTCTGAGTATGTGTGGAATTGTTCCACCTTCTGGTCTCCTTGATGCATTAAGTCCACATTAAAATCTTCTGCATAAGACATCAGCTGCTGCCTGAGTTCTCCTTTCACCAGCTTCCAGAAAACTTCCGTAACACTAATCAGTTTACTTCTTAACTGCAACAAATCTTTTTTCTCTTTCCACAGTTGAGAATGTTGCACACTGCGAGTTTGCCAACCTGAGAGATCTACTGATCAGGTGAGCATACAATACTGCTACACTCGATTCTTTATTAAAATGCTCACCAACATCAACTGGGAGGATATCATCCATCTTGTCCTATATTATAAAATGGGACAGCTTTTGACTCTGCTGCCTATAACAGTATGTGTTCAGTTTAAAAAGGCGAAACAACTGAAGTTATGTCCCTAACATCCACTGGTGGCCGCTAACACCTACTTACATCTTCTGGTAGTTGGTAACTTAATTTGTGTAGGAGACCTTCAAACGTACAAGGGATATTCACCATCTTGTCCTATATTATAGAATTAAAGAGATGGGATATTGAAAGTCGCTGGAGATGTTAAGGGATCACTACAGTTTTGTAGATGAGGGTCATGTGACAGAAAGCAACTAAAGGAATGCTAAGGCTGCCAAACTGCTGCACCGTGTACCTTAAAATCTTAATCAGTTGGAGAGCGGCTAAAAATTGTGAAGAAATAAGTGATTTGACTAGTAATGTAGGTGAACTGACCCTGAAGTGGTCTGAGAGAAGAGAGGTTACAGTGTTTTTGAGGTGAAATAAATCCCATAACACAGTAAAACCCCAGGATCTACCTTTTGGGTAAGGTGCTGTAGAAATAAAATGTACTATTATTATTATTATTCATCTCTCTATGACATGTATGGCAGTGTCGGGTATAGAGACAGACAGACAACAGTAACACTGTCCATGCAGGATACATCCAGGCACATATTGAGTATAGGTCACCCAAGACACATTCAATGAAGTTAATTATGTAAAATGGAGGGAGTAATGCGAAGTAAAAAAGACTCTTTAGGTAACATTTACATACATATAGCAAGGGAAATGTGACTTGTACTGTCAGCAGTGGAATGGATAATTATACAAACGCAGCTGAAACAACTTCTGTGTAGATGCATCAAAATTATCTTTTTAACAAAATATTTGATGAAAAAAACTCTAAATATATTGATTTGGAACATCAATATTGTAAAAGCTGCAAACCTTTGCAAATAATGTAGGGATCAGTTATCACTTGTGATTGTTGTCATATTGACGTCTTCAAGAAAGACCAACTAGCCACCTGGTCGACAGGAACCGTCGTGAATTACATATACTAAAGGTCTGAGCCGGATTATAAGAAAGAGAGCAGCAAAAACAATATGATGTTGTTAATCTTTCTGTTTACGTGTTTTTGTAAAGGTCTCATCTGCAGGACCTGAAAGAGGTGACGCACAACATCCACTATGAGACCTACCGTGTACGACGGCTCAACGAGAGCAACATGAACTTCAGCGAAATGGGACTGTCCACCAGGCCACTGGAGAATGGAACTGCGGACAAATGTGAATCAGAGAGTCACCTCTAATCTCTCTGTCGTCTCTGCTGATGCTCCAGCACATAAAAAATGAGATGCAGAAACGATTTTTTCAAATATGTTTTTCCTTTTTTCATCATGGGACCAACTTGTTCATTGTTTTTAAATGAGAAATTCTATTACACAAGACAACAAATATGATTATATTTTTCAATGTGCGCTTATACAGTATGTATTTCCTGGAAGGATGGAGACAGGGCAAGGGAGAGCAGGCAGAAGAAGATGGCACAATAAGAGGGAACATAGATATAAATCTGCCAGTTGTATTAAATTTGAACAGACCTTATCACCTAATGGCAGCATTGGACCTCTCTAAGGTCCAATGCTGCAGCCATGTTTTAGTATCTGTTGGAAGGTCTGGAAGTAGATGAGGGGAGGTTGTTACAGTACGAGATTCATGCTCATGTTCAACTATCATATGGGCAGAATGTTTGGGTGTCACACTCCCACTTTGTACAGGTGTTCACACACATTTACTAATGCAGTGTATCATTCTGTCCTGGTTGGTTTTGAATATGACCTGAAGGAGAAGCCAATCATGTTGTTGCTTCAGGACAGGTTTTTAATTATTTTGACGATTAATGTAACAATGAACACCAAGCAACATACAAATAGTTAA
Organism: Hippoglossus stenolepis; assembly: GCF_022539355.2. NCBI lineage: Eukaryota > Metazoa > Chordata > Actinopteri > Pleuronectiformes > Pleuronectidae > Hippoglossus > Hippoglossus stenolepis. The sequence goes on from NC_061498.1 coordinate 22,498,922, forward strand.
AGCATGCGGAACAGGTAAAATAACCCCCCTCAATAAAACTGTCAATTTAAGAATATGAGCCTGTTCAGTTGCCAATGCTGCCCTCTTCCTTTGGACTTAACATATTACTTAAAGTACTCTTGAATTGAAGTACTCAAAACTTGTGAGAATCAAGTCAACCCACGTGCTGTGGAGAAGTGGAGGATGTGCCCCTGGTTTAAGTTGCTTTTATAACAAGATAGCTGCCTTTTATAACTGAGCTGCATTAATTATATATGTGGCTGTAGAAAATATAAACAAAATGATTAGACTGTAGAATTTTGGAGGACATGTCGTAATTCATCATTCTGAGTTTTGACATTTGCTAGCTTCTTTTTCCAGTCAGGTCTCTATGTCTACACTTACATGGATAAAACTGAATATTCTGTTTATGTTTTGAATATTTTAGGACCACACTTGAGTCTAAGATACTTTTTTTAAACATGTATTCCCTATTAAAGTGCCAAAACAACTGCTTGATTGAAGTTGTTATCCTCTAACTCATTTTAAGCTAAACTAAACTCCAAAATGTTTTTTGTAACATTTGTAACACAGATAGAATAAAACAAGTCTTTATGTCATCAGTGTTTAATCTTGTTCAATACTCCGCCCAGTGGATGAAATGTGCACATGGTGTTTATTCTGAGATGAACAACAAAAACTCCAAGTCATACAGACAACAGGTTGCTCGGAGTAACCAGGCAATGTGTTTACATGCACTGTGTTTACTTGGTTACTGTCAATCTGCATTTACATGCATGCAGCAAATCAGTTAGTGGTTTTATTATGTTTTATATGGCCCACTGATTTTAGCTGTGTGTCAGAATTTAACTTCTACTATTACACGGTGGCAACCAACTTATTTAGACTTGTGCAGGCCGCTTTGGGTTAGTTTCAGTTTGTGTCTGACTTAGGGCAGGCTAAATACAAGGACACCACTGTAATTATTTCTCATCCACATGCTCCACTCCATTAATTTCCCAGTATGCAGTCTTTGTCAAACACATTTTCAGGAAATTGGTTTCACAAAACAGAAATATGTAGGTATTTTTTATATTGTGGAATCAATCAATCAAATTGTATTTGTATAGCCCATATTCACAAATCACAATTTGTCTCATAGGGAGTGATATGATTTAAAGCTTATATTCAATTATTTTCCAATAGCTTGACTAAGTCAGTTAATCAGGGAATTACAGAAACAATTAAACACCTGCTTGCTATGTAAAGTAGACTTTAACCTAGTTACTTAAGAGTAAACATGCAAACACAGTCATCTGTAGCACAAGTCATGTGCTCAGTATAAAAGCTGAACCTGTGGACATTGACTTTACAAGACCATAATCAAATCTCATCTTCAAATTCCCTGAGCCAGACCATCGGCAAACTCTGATGACTAATTGCCATTAGGACGGAAAGAGATCTGTAGATAATGTAAAACTCTCATTCTGTAATGGCAGACTTTTCACCTCCATTCAGAACACACTCTTACCTTCAGATGCTGTCGATATGTTGAAAAGTTAAATGTGATTTTATTGGCTCAAAAGTGCTGCTGGGCAGTATGCCAGTAGATACAATACCCCATGCTTCATTACAAGCAATGTATCACTGAATCCACTCAGCCATGCCTTTGCACCACCATCTAGTAAGAAATGTAGTAGTATGTTTGGATCCAGTTCTGACATGGCATCCAAAATGTCAGTTTCTCTCTGCAGTTACCGATCATCAACAGTGAAACCCTCTACGGATCACATACAGACGTGTTGTGTCTGACATTGAGTGTTAGTGTTCTCACCTCCCAGCTCTTTACTGTGACCGCTGTGTCAACAGCTTACAATGAAATACTTTCAACTTTCTTAGTCCAGTGTAGTCATTGTAATAAGCTGACACACCAACCACAGTTACTACCCTTGAGCTCTAAGTCCATCTCAACAGAGCTCTACATCACTGCATGTTATCATAATAAAATTGTTCTTTTTACTAAAACTTTATACTGCAAGTGTTGCTGGTTCTGACTTTGCTCAGTCAATCTCGGTTTTGCCAATTGATTAATTGCAAACTTTTTCAGCACTATATTCAACAATATCAAAAAATATGCTGTTGCATTATTGCTTTGTTTGTGGCCTAGAAATCTATTTTAGGTCATATTGTGCTCACCTTAAAAAGGTTGTGTTTTATCAAAGTAAGCTTGTTTTATTCAAGCCTAGGAGTAGTGGGTTTGTTTCCCAATGTCTGAGGGTATAATGCAGCTAATGTAACACATAATACAAACTAAGGTGCTTTTATATAGAAGAGTTGACTCTTACACTTTACATTATGCTGGTTGAGGCAGCCAATAGGAACATTGAGTCTGGTTAGTGGGTCCAGAGAAGAGAAATTGTTGCTTACACAGTTTTATCTACACACAACATCACATTAACCCACATGGGGAGATCCCCTTGTCTGTCAACTTTTAAGCTGCTTTCAAACATGCACTGAACTCTGGAGATGTTCTCCAGATGAGTCTGAATTGAAGCTGCAGTGTATCAATGTTTAAAGTATTCATAAAAAAAGACAAAGTTTGGCAGAGATGCAGGGAGCAGCAAGCATATTGTGTATCTAAACAGTGTACTTGAAATCCATGATCAGCTGCCACCACAATTCATGATCTACGATGTCCTGGATCTGCAAAGATAAAGCACAATTCATCAAATGAATGTACACTCACACAATCTAATTTATTTAGTTTATTTTTAATCTATTTGATTGATAGCTTATTTAATTTGATTCACATTTTATTTGATCTATCTAGCATTGTAAATTTGGACTGTATTGTCTATTTATGGCTGATTGTCTACATGTTCTGTATGTTTTGTACACTGAAAAAATAGAATGTTTCCTGGGCTGTAAAACCAGTGTTGTAAAGACTAGAAAAACTGCCAGTTAGGAACACCTTGGTTCGTCTGTCAGTTGGTTAGTGTCCTCTGGTTTAGAGTATGGCTCGCGAGATTTGCTTGCAAATTTCAGACATTCAACTTCATGTCAGAACAATTTGTGCTGATTTAAACTTGTCAATATATGCCACCCAAAATGTCAAAATGCATTTCAATAACAGAATAATTCTAATCCTAATAATTAAAGCTCCAACCAGCATTTAACAGGCCCTGGCTCCTTTGTGCACATTGGGGAAGCTGAGGGGATGTTTATTTTCAACGACTGGACTCCACATGAATGAGTAGGATGTTGTTTGCTACATGGAGTGTGAGAGAGCTTACATGCTGCTTCCTGTGTTAACTATGTGGTGGAAAACATGCACAAAGCCTGAATTGTTTTGCTGTGTATCAGGTGTGGAACAGACCGTCCAAATTTCATGTAAATCGAGGAATGATTCTCATACATGGATGCTTCCTGTTAACAGAAGTGGCACTATGACTATGGTTGAATGTTGGCATGTAAATGTCTTCAGAACAGGATGCTTCATTATCAATCATGTGAAGTTTTGAGGAGATGGCTGCCATTGACATGCCATTCAATGAAAGCTGTTCAAAAGCTTTGTGAATCAGTATCACATCAGCATCACATGCGTCGTCACTCTTTAGATTTGATTAATTCTATAGGAGTTTGAAAACAAGTACACAACCTATTATGTTCTAACATTCAAAATCAAAATTTACAAGTTCTGCTCCAGCATTTTTTGGAGATCAAAATATTATAAATATGAGCAGTTTACCAGTTTTCGTACATCTTTGTGAAACATACTAGAAGGGATTGCTGTTTTGCCGTTTTTTTCTACACCCTATCCTGAGACCCATGTCACGTATCAATTTACACCACTACATCATCTTATAGTCATGCAGGATAAGTAACAGGATCCCCTCTCTTTTTCAGTAATAATTTTCCAGGAAATGTTCATGTATATATTAGATGGGGACCAGGCCCCAGACTACCATGTTCTTCCCCTCTGGAAGTCCTATGTTAAAAACATGTCTTCTCATGGCTTTGCATGAGAAGACAACAACAACAGGAATTACCTGAAGACTATATTTTTCTACTGTCAAAACTACAGTAGTCTACTATAAACAAACATGAGTAATATGTTTCTGAAACCTTAAACAAATGTTTAAACAACAACAAACCAGGTGTATCTTAAAAATAACAAAACGTATATATATTAAAACTGGACATGATAAACACGCAGATTACAGTATATATAGTGATATATTTTCTGTGTATATGTACGCTTCCACATTATACTACAGGTTTCTCCAATGTCCTGGAAAACCTAGAAACATAAAGAGCAGTTTTCAGTCATTGATGAAAATGAGTGACAAAGTGAAAACTCATTGTGTGGACCAGGAAAGGTGTTCTGGTATTTTCCTTTTGTTGAGACTAAACTGTCAGATATCTGTAACAGCTACAACAAACACTGTATGATAGTATCGGACATGTCCAGGAAAATTACTGGAAAAGAGAGTAAACCCTCTAACTAATACTGCATGACTGTAAGACTGCAAATTATACTATTGGTAATCTCTTGTAAGTAACCAATCCATTTAATACTGACTTTCCTTTATCAGGACCTGCAGCTGTTGTTGTAACTGTGTTATAAGTAAATTCCATGTAAAGTTTTATTATATTGACAAACCTCTGATGGTGTAAAACCATCTGTCTTATTCTGGTCTTTCTGTCATTCCTATGTGTATTATGCAAGGTTCTCTTTTTAAAACACTTTGTTACATCTACAGTAAAAACGTTATATTTCAATCAACGTTCTTGAGAACGTCAGTTCTCCATGTGGTCTTACAAAAGTCAGTGCAATATGTCAAAGAATCCAATAGGGGGCATCTAATGACCTCAAATCGTTGCATTAAACACTGTAACAAGTCACTCAAATATATATGGACCCAAATAAATACATAAGAAAAAAACAAGAGCCACATTCAGACTGTGCAAATTGTGCAGTCTGGGGCTACGCTACCTTTATCACCGTTTTGGTGTCAATCGAGGGATGAGGTACATAGCAGCTGTGTAGCCAGACTCTGGTTCTTTTGAATCACCTGTAAACTTGAATATCCTCTATTAGTGTTAGTTTCTATAGTTTCAAACTATGGTCCACATTGGTAACAGTCCCATTTTCTCATCTGTAGATCTCAGACAAGAAAAAATGAGGTGATACGAGAATTCTTGTTGTAATATGGTAATATTGCTCATGTATGGTGTGTATTGCAAAACTCTAAGATGGCTCTTACAAACGACACAGGCCTCAAACGATAAGCCAGGAATATAATTGGCATACAGTACCAGTCAAAAGTTTGGACACACCTTCTCATTCAATGGTTTTTCTTTATTTTTCTTTCTTTCTACATTTCTACATATTGAAGACATCCAAACTATGAAGGAACACATGGAATTATGTGGTAAAAAAAAAAATGCTCAGCAAACCAGAATATGTTTTATATTTTAGATTCTTCAAAGTAGCCACCTTTTGCTTTGATGACAGCTTTGCACACTCTTGGCATTCTTTCAATCAGCTTCATGAGGTAGTCACCTGGAATGGTTTTCCAACAGTCTTGAAGGAGTTCCCAGAGGTGCTGAGCACTTGTTGGCTGCTTTGCCTTCACTCTGCGGTCCAACTCATCCCCGACCATCTAATTTGGGTTTAGGTCAGGTGATTTTGGAGGCCAGGTCATCTGACGCAGCACTCCATCACTCTCCTTCTTGGTCAAATAGCCCTTACATAGCCTGAAGGTGTGTTTGGGCCCATTGTCCTGTTTAAATACAAATACTGGTCCCACTAAGCGCAAACCAGATGGGATGGCATGTCGCTGCAGAATGCTGTGGTAGCCATGCTGGTTAAGTATGCCTTGAATTTTGAATAAATCACCAACAGTATCACCAGCAAAGCACCCCCACACCATCACACCTCCTCCTCCATGCTTCACGGTGGGAACCACACATGTAGAGACCATCCGCTCACCTTTTCTGCGTCTTACAAAGACATGGCGGTTGGAACCCAAAATCTCAAATTTGGACTCATCAGACCAAAGTACAGATTTCCACTGGTTTAATGTCCATTCCTTGTGTTTCTTGGCCCAAGCAAGTCTCTTCTTCTTGTTGTTCTTCCTCAGTAGTGGTTTCTTTGCAGGAATTCGACCATGAAGGCCTGATTCACGCAGTCTCCCCTGGACAGCTGATGTTGAGATGTGTCTGCTACTTGAACTCTGCGAAGCATTTATGTTGCCTCTAATCTGAGGTGCTGTTAATTTGTGGTTTCTGAGGCTGGTAACTCTAATGAACTTATCCTCGGCAGCAGAGGTAACTCTTGGTCTTCCTGTCCTGGGGCGGTCCTCATGAGAGACAGTTTCATCATAGCGTTTGATGGTTTTCGCGACTGAACTTGAGGATACATTCAAAGTTCTTGAAATTTTCCGGATTTACTGACCTTCCTGTGTTAAAGTAATGATGGATTGTCGTTTCTCCTTACTTAGTTGAGTGGTTCTTGCCATAATATGGATTAGAACTGTAGTCGAATAGGCCTATTCACTGTATAGAACTGTGCCCCAACCCTGCCTCTGCACAACACAACTGATGGTCTCAAACACATTAAGAAGGCAAGAAATTCCACAAATGAACTCTTGACAAGGCAAACCTGTTAATTGAAAACCATTCCAGGTGACTACCTCATGAAGCTGATTGAAAGAATGTCAAGAGTGTGCAAAGCTGTCATCAAAGCAAAAGGTGGCTACTTTGAAGAATCTAAAATATAAAACATATTCTGGTTTGTTTACCACTTTTTTGTTTACAACATAATTCCATATGTGTTCTTTCATAGTTTTGATGTTTTCAATATTAATCTGCAATGTAGAAAGAAAGAGAAATAAAGAAAAAACATTTAATGAGAAGGTGTGTCCAAACTTTTGACTGTTTTTTATATGTAAAAGATAGATGTTGTCAGATGGATGTCACAGTGTGGACGTTTGGTCAGACCCTAACTTACAACCAAGTCAATTCTCAGATGGAAGCATTTTTCCTCTTGTGATAACCTGAAAACACAATGAGGTCAGAGCCTTCTAAAAATGACACATTATAAAGTTTCATAATTGACCTTGGACATAGTAGTTTTACAAAACAACTCTTTTGTCCATTTACTGGCTCCCAACTACATCTCTCAAATGACCAAAGTAGTTAGTCCTTCATGTAGCAAAGCAGCAAGCAAAAGTGCAGAGGTTTGGCTGCTGGAACGGTGTGTTGCATGTCCTCTGGTGCAGGAGACCTGAATTCAGTCTAGCCACTTAGGGGAGTTTCACTGGCATATTTCTGCTGGTCCCTTTTGAATTACCAGTCTTGGTTACTTCACAGGAGTCTAGAGGGCAGCTCACAACAATCGTCCGGTTCACCGTGATCTTCTGCCAAGTCTTTTTCCATAACTAGGTCATGTGATGACAACTGAGCAAGCTAATAAGGTTGAGAACTCCAGAAAAGCCTTTAAACTACTTGAATGTATGGTCAAATGATGCATGTTGTCAGTAGATGTGTATCATCAGGGCCGGCCCTGGCAATGTTGGAGCCCTAGTCGAGATTTCAGATTGGCGCCCCCACTAGGCCCCCCAACATACACACGCAAAACTGCAAGCGATGTGTATAAAATGCACATCAGAATCCATTTGGTGTCTGCATTTTAATGCAATATGAACAAAGTTTGACATATGGATATGTAAAACGTGAGGAAATGCTATACATTATATATTTCACATGCTCTCAAATAGCCTGTCAAATTGTCATGCATCCCCAAGAACTTTTGGACTGTGTACAGATGCACACACAGGCAGACAAAAATGTAGGCTATAAAAAATAATACAAATATATAATAAAAAATATAAAAAGAGTCTGAAATCTGCTGTACTGACAGCTAGCTAGCTATTCATGTCGACAAAAATAAACATTAATGATGTGCAATTCTCATGTGAGCAGCCGCCTGGCTGTTCACACAGGAAGCGCATTTCTTTGCGCCGGTTCGGGGGTAAATGATGCTGGTCTTCAAAGCCTATAGCCTATAGCTATGTCGCCTATGCCAGGAGCCCCCTGTGTATCATATTTGGTTTTTGATATTTAGTCCACCCCATACTTTAAACATTGATCTTTATTTGCTTCGAACTGCAACTAATAATACATATTTGACCACATCCATTGTTCCTGGCATCATTTCACCTGCCACTAAAATACTGACATATGCACAGCATTACAAATGATTTGTTCTTTTCAATTCTTACCATGAATCCAAGCCACTTGCTGACCACACCTTGATGTGGCACTTGTTGTCAACAGACATGTTGGTGTGATGTTGGTATGATTGAATCCTTTTTTTAACCACCAAAACACAAAAGCCACTGATCTTCAGTGCAAAGATGCTCTCAGATTAAAGTCTGGTCATTACAGGCACCAGTGGGATAAACACACTGAAACTGGAAGGGCACACAGATTAGGACAATTTCAACATTATCAGTAAACTGTCAGTATTTATTTAACTGCTTACTTAAAGTTGTGCTGTACAATAGTTTTAACAAAATGGTGACAGATGTAGACCAAAAACTGTAGACAGCAATATAAATAAAAGGAATTATTTATTTTAGAAAATGTATCTTAGATTATACTGTACCTTAGACAGGTTTGGTGTTAGTTGTTTGTGGCTGAGAACTGCATGACTGTGCATATCACAGTTCATGATGTGTAAACTTACATTTGATCCTTTTGGAAGTTCAATAAAAGCTAAAACACTGAAAGATCACAATAGACATTGTATTGGTCAGATCAGTTGTCAAATTGTGAGCAAGGGTTTAGGAGTGAAGGAGCAGAATTGCTTGTACAGAGCACGTTTGGAATGGACAATTAAGTAGTGGCCAATATTTCTGCATGTTGATATTACACTTTAAATTAAGAGAGGATTCAGTGAACTTTGCTAAATGACAACCATTTCATTCAGTTATTAAAAACGACTAATTCAGATAAATACAAAAAAATAATCTTTCTGAATGTTTTAGGTACTGGTTCTGCTAAACATGAACTTTGGTTTTATCAGCTGCAGCCAATTAATATTAATTCCAGAGCTAAAAACGATGAACAGTTACTTCCTTCCATGAGTGAAAAGTTGCAGTGGTAACGAAGGGTCTTTAAGAGTAAAGTCAATCATTTTTTTAATAATGAAAACATATAAATGCATGTCTGCACATTTTAACCTTGCCATCCTAAGGTTGTCTTGTATGTGTCACCATAAAGTTCAATAAAGTTGTGAGCTTACCCAAACCAAAGCTAGTGAGCACTGAGCTAGTGCTAAAGCTAGCTGGCTTGATAATACTCCTGTTTCAATTTGTTTGGACTGTTTTGCCAGTAATAGGCTTCCATACAACCTCATCTTCCATGTCATCAAAACAGATCTTAGTAGACATTGTAAACACTATTAACCATGACAGTCAGTTCTTCAAATTCTTCTTTGTATATTATACTCTGTGTTTCGCTGCCACATTCTGAAAAAGTATAGCAAATATAACTTGTCACCACTGTTCGTTTCCTTGTTCTTAATAATGAAACAGTGTCAAAGAATTTGACACTCACTTGCACAGAGGAAAATATACTCTTACACATTATGAAGACTTAAAAGGCATTTATGATGTTAATGGTCACTGGTGTCTAAAAGAGTGCATGTTAAATGTGTAAGATGTAGATTGTTTCACTACGGGGTCAGAAATGTTAGAAAATCATGTAAAATGTGAAAACTAAAAGTACAAAACCAACAATCAATGCAGTAGCTTATTCAGGCTCAAATGTGAAGTTCAATAGAACAAAACCCTTTGAAAAATGTCACTTTGATAAATAAATCACATAAGACACAAATTAATTAAAATAAATATATAATAAATAAATAAATAAATAAATTTATGTACAATGAAGAGATGCAGATCAACCTTTAAAATTAGCCTCCTCAAAACGGAAATGCAGACCAACTAAAAACATGCATGGTCTGCTGTGTCCATACATAACAGTCCGTTTTAGTGCGGTCAGTAATCAGTTAGAGGCGACCAGCCACTTTCTCTGCACTGCTGCGGATGCATTTGGCACAACCTGATACTAGCTGACACTGATCCAATCCTTCAGGTGGCAGTCAGCACATCTGAGGACAAATAAGAGACAAAAAGCACCACAGTGGCTGACTGCTAAGCTTATCCATTCCCTCTGCTGTAGATATCAGCTGATGGTGGGAAAAGACAACTACTTACTTTAAAATTTTCCTTTGCAACATCAATAACCTTTTTCTCCATCTTAAATAAATTATTTGGTTGTTTTTCTTTCTTACCCAGAATCAGACACTTTTTTAGCAGATAAAGATATGTTGAATTGTAGCTTAGCTTAGCTCAGTTTATGGATGTGTATGAGAACTTATGGTCTTTCTATGAAATAGTCTATTAAGCTATTGTTTATTATAATTTAGATTTGAATAATAATTCTACATGTCAAGTTATAATAACCAGTTGGTTTGATTACAGCCTATCTGATCATGTGACTGCACATGCCCCCTCATTCTGTAGCCATGTGGCAGATCTCGGCCATTAACCATTACGTTTCTCTGACTCTGGGTTTGTAGGAAAAACCTTAAAATTCCCAAAACTAGATTACTTTAAAACTGCTACATTATAACGACCCTTGGCTCCTGTTAATTTTAAAATATTGATTAATACAGAAATCCCCTATCCTCCCCAATTTACCTTAGGTAACCTGACCTGAGCTAGAAGGGTCACAAAATGCATTTTTCAGCTTCAGATCTGTTTCTATCTGCATTTAAAAGATGGAAATAAATAATGAGTTTGAGCAAGATGTAAGAAAGTTATGAAGTTATCACTGTGGGTTTAAGTCACACATTTGCCTTGTTTAGCATTTAGGATTAATTTCGATCCATTGTTTGAGAGAAAGCATTTTAACTTCAGCAGAAACTCCAAGTCAGACAGTACTTTGACCGACTGCTTCATTTTGCCTCAGTAACACGTTTACCCTTTAAAGAAAAACATCCATAATGTATGACAGCTTCTCCTGCAGATTTGTAAATTAAAATATATGTATACAAAAAATTAAGACGGGAGGATCAAGAGAAAAAAATAGCGTGCAATTTCAACACAAAAAACAATGAAAACAGTTGGGTTTCAGTTTCTCCTTTTTTGATTTCTTTAAGACATGAAATAAAAATGGAAAAGTTGGTGGTATCCCAAAAAGATGTGAGTCCATGACATGTCCTGAACTGCATCTTTTGTCCACCCGTCTCTCCAGTTGACATGTGCCTTCTACAAAAAGAAAATTCTACCTGTGATACCCTCTGAGAAAAAGAAAACCAGCAGTTTATTACACAGACTGATGGAAATAGAAATGTCAGTACTCATGGTCTTGAAGACTTACATTTGTTCACTTACCATGTACAATATGTGTATGGGCGCATGTGTGAGTTCCACCATTTCAGCTCAAACACAAAGGTCTATTTCCCTTTTTCAAATTTCTTCACACTGCATATTTATCTGTGAATGTTATTCCCTTCAGTATCCATTCAGCTGAAAAAAAATCAGTCTGTAGAGAAGCTCTTGTCTGCAAACAAAAACCTGTTGTAAATCCTGAAAAAGAAACTTGTCAGACAAGACGTCACACCAAGCTCTTCACGCCATTATCTTCTTAAATGAAGCTCAAACGCCATCCCATCATCCTCTGGGTCTGGCATGTACCATGATCTGCCTTCCTGCCTCTGTCCGCCTGTGGGTCAGTCTTCTCAATGGGTGTGGAGGAAGACGTGGGGTAGGGGGACAGGTAATGAGGAACGGTGTGGTACTATAGGATCAGTTCGGTCTCCTGGTTAGCATTTGGGGAAAAAAGTGAAAGAGTAAACAGGAGGAAGGTTGAAGCATGGCGGCTGGTCAGCCGGTTGGTCAGTTGTCAGTGGTCTTACTCGATGACCATGCAGTGGGGCAGGTGCTGCGAGTAGTATTTGAAGAGCTCTGCAGTGGCTCCGGGACAGTTGGTCAGCTCCAGCTCCTCCAGTTCTTGCAGTTGGATGAGGCCTGACAGACCAGTGGTGGTCAGCAGGGGGCAGCCTGAGAGGGACACAGCAGCAGAAATAACAGCTGTGGGCTGGGTAACATGTACAAAGGGGACTAATCCATGTACAGGTTTTTCTCAATATCAATTCTCAATATCAATCTTGGTTCTGTACAATGCTAATGTAAAGTCCAACATGGCATCATTTAATGTATGGTTCTTTTATTCCAACAGTCCAAAACCCAAAGCAATTTTGTCTAACAATAATAACTTTTTATATAATATATAATTATATATATATATATATATTATATAATAATTTTAATAGCGCCTTTCAAGGGACCCAAGAACACTTTTCATATTAGGGAGAAAACATATTTAATGTGACAAAGACAAGGAAAGATTGAATCAAATCAAGTCATATGCATTTTTTTGTAGAGTTTTGAGTAGTTTTTTGAATGTCCAGAGGGATACTTACGAACATATGTACACTGAACATTAGGATATGCAATTACAAGATGCTTGGCATTTGTCTTGACAGATGATTTTAAAGATTAATTAACTCTAAAAATAGTTGCAGATTGTATTTATTTTTGTTCTAATTACTTCATTGACTTTCAGCTTAGTATAAAAGATTTGCAGTGTGTCGTGGTCACTCACACTACTGAGTGAACTTTTGAGTTTAGATTCTCTACCATATATATTCTCGCTTCTTTGCTACCTGTCCATTACTTGCTTGTCTACTGTTACTAATGTATGCAAGAACAAGGGAGGTTCTTATCATCTGAATATGAATAGTATTAAATTCAATACTTCAATGTGGATGGAATACACTGGAATTCGTTCTGTGTGGAAGATGGAGCAAGAAATCAAACCTGCAAGGGACAGAAGACGAAGACTCCTCATTCCAAACAAATGCTGCAGTCCAAAATCTTGCACCTGCAATCAACACATACACACCAATTTGGAGCCTTTTCTTGTAATTCTCATCTTCATCCACCCTTTGCTGGTTGTAGAAAGAAACACAACACATGCAAAACTTGTACAATCTCCCTTAAAGGGATGGTTCACTTAAAAATAAAAATCCACTCGTTATTTACTCACCACTTTGCCGATGGAGGGGTGGGTGAAGTATCCGCAAGCCCAGACATTCATATCGAATTCATTTACATTTACATTACGGGGCTTGCGTACACTTGGATGACACCACACGAGCAGTATAGAGGCATGTTGTGTTTTTTCTCTTGTTTTATTAAGTTTGAAGAAGAGGACACCATTGACTTCAATTGTGTTGGATTCTGCTGCAACAAAGTTTACTGAGACTCCAGAAGTTGTGTGGACTAAACTCTTCACCCACCACTCCATCGGCATCGTGGTGAGTAGATAATGAGTGAATTTTCATTTTTCTGTGAACTATCCCGTTAAGGTTTGCAAATGTGACATTACTGTTGTGAGATAATGTAGTTCAGATTTTTCTGTGCTTATGATAGATAGATAGATAGATAGATAGATAGATAGATAGATAGATAGAAAGAAAGAAAGAAAGAAAGAAAGAAAGAAAGAAAGAAAGAAAGAAAGAAAGAAAGAAAGAAAATACAGTGAACTTGTGTTTTGTGTTACCTGACAACACCAGCGCAAATAGAGGCTCCTTAATGATGACATGGTGGACAAGTAGCCTAAACCAGTGTCTGTAATCCGCACGCACCTACAATCATAAAACACAACAATTATCAATAACCACAACTTTTCCAAGACTGTTGCAATTAGAATCTCTGCTGTAAAGAAAGCATTGACAAATCACTAGAGTGAGGCTCCAGTGGACTAAAGCTGTACATGAGCACATGAGGCAGATAATCCACCAATCAAAGCAAAGAAGGTGTCTGACCAAGCGTCACATCACTCTATGTTTGGGCAGATCTCATGTTACTGTGACGTTGCAGTCGGTATAAGCTTGTTTCAGATGATAAGTCTACTGATTAGTATCTTTGTTTTCAAGCTTTTGAAGTCTTTTATAGCCTTAACATTGCTTTAGTTAAGTCGTACACGTTCCTCCTCAGTAAATATAATTTTTGCTGTTGCTATAAATGAATTTTCCCATGCATCATCATTTCATCTACTATGACTCAAATGATGTCAGGTGTAATTTGCAACTCTTTACAAACTGTACTCTGAGGTGAAAGAAAGAGGATAAGTGATCCAGGTAATAACAAGCTTCCTGATGCAGCTTCTGATCTTATCAAACGTGAATGTTTAGAAGTGTAGAATGTCCAGAATAATCAATGGCTTATTCGCCCCCTCTGTGGTGCGGGTACCAATGTACCATCAGTTACTTTATCACCTCTGCATTTCACTCTCTAACTGCTAATAATAAGGATGAAAGCAGGACACGCTGACCTGTCCAGCACCAGTTCTTCCAGTTTATGCAGGTCACAGGCAATGTACTCCAGGGCCATGTCAGTGATCCGAGGGCACCAGGATAAATCCAGGCTGCGGAGCTTACGCAGGTTCTCAGCAACCAGCTCCACACCATCATCTGTGATCTTGGAGCAGCCAGAGAGGCTGAGGGCAGTCAGGTTGGGAAGGCTGTGCACCATGTTGACCACACCGTGATTGGTGATCTCCCAACAGGAGTGTAGCCTCAGAGTGTGGGTGGTGTAGCCCTGAAAGTGGAGGGTCATTTAAGTTTATTTGATTAAGTGAATGTTTTACTTTGTTTCCAACAAACAAGCTGCCTTTTTGTTTCTTCATTACAATACAACAATTATATCTCCTTTATTTATTAATATGAAGAGAAGGGAATATGAACAAGAACATGATCTAGCTCAGACAACATAGACAGTTTACCAACTCAAAAACAACAGAAAAACACCACACTGGTTTCTCTTGTTTTAGCATTCTACCTGTTTGGCTGTGAAGTAGGCCATGGCTGTGTCAGTGACGTGGTAAGCCTGCAGACTCAACTCTGATAAGTTGGGTAGGAGCTGTGAGATAGCAGCAATGGCGTCATCCGCCACATTGATGCAGTCACTGACACTGAGGGAAGTTAGACGGGCATTCAGACTAGACCACAGGCCAGCCTCTGTGAAGTCATTGCAGCCTGACAGTTCAAGATGCATCAGTCCTTGCATTTGCTCCAACATGACCTGCAACAGAAAGACCATCAGTTTGGATCACTGATGACGCTGCTTTTAAAATGAATGGTATAATGAACGTCTTGTGTTAAAATGCTGCATGTATTTCCAAAACTGCCAACATTCTTTCTGTTCGATGGTTACTGCAACTTGACTGAATAAATAAAAAAACCTTTGTAGTCCAGAATCCTTCACACATCAAGAGCTCACCCATAAACAACTTACCCACAATTGTCCTTACTGGATTACTATGAATTTTTTAAGACCAACATTGTTTACATTTTTATTTTTAGTGTGTTGTTTCAAGATCATTTTATATTCAACCATTTGCATTTTTTATTTCACTTGTTACACTCAGAGTATGTGCATTTCTGGTCGAAAGTAAATATATTACATGCAGACTAAAGAAATGGCCAGTCCCATTAGCTCTGACCGCAGTTTGCAGAATTCGCTATGGCAACCATCCACTCATCCCAGAATAGGAGGCCTAGCTGGTATAAAGAGCGATGTGAAAAACACTCTGCAAGCACTATGCCTCTTTTGTCCTGGCAGTGGAATATGATTCCAATCAACCCAATTGTTTTGTCAAAATAAGCACAGGTTCGGTTGTGCAGCAGTCAAACTGCCACTGAAGCTGCTGCCTGAGCCTCCTCACACTGTTTCATCATCATTCGTGCACTGGAAGGAGGTGGGTTACTAACGTGTCCTTGGGCATTGATCACTGATCCATCACTTAATCTGTGGGGCTGCACTGTTATACTGGTGTGATCTGCATTGTATTCTGCAAAATGTTTCCACTGCTCTTCATATGTCCACTTTGTTGTAGAGTCAATACAAGTAAATGTGATTACACTGTGAGTTATTCTGTGTGTGTGAGCCTTGACAGTGAACTGCAGTGTGGATAATGACATTTGTTTCACCAAATCTGTTTCATGATCTGAAAACTTTATCCTGACAAACACTTTGACTTGCACTTGACTATCTCTATCACACAATCTTGTAATAGTGTTCTAAATATATAATCATATCATCACTTTTCCTAAATTATCAAACATACTGTATAATCAAGCTTGTCAGACGGTAGTTATGATTATTTGCCAAAGGAAGATATGGTTTCCTATTTTAGTGTGGCCTGCATAAGAACATAATGGGATGACCTGATTTTATAATTGATTCTTATACTGAGCCTAACTATTTCGAACCTCAATTAAATCAGTTGTTGGTGACCTTAGTTATTACAGGAAACAGCAGCTAATTCAGACTAAACCACAGACATACACCATGTGACTTTGACCCCGACAACACCAGTTTCAACCTGTCCTATACCTTAACTACGTCTAGTAGTTGCCTTGAGCTTGAATGACACTGAGTACAGCTATGAATGCTTCTTATGTGTAATCATCTCAAAGAGCAGGTACATTTTTCATCCAATAACCTCTGTCAACTTCATCATCATGACTCACCTCCAAACCGGCATCTGTAATGGTGGACCTCTTGAGGCTGACTGAGCGGACACCCTTCTTGGACAGTGGGTAGTTATCGATGAACTCACAAATGTCCAGGTCTGACACGCCCACTAAGCAGAAAGACTGGAAACCACGTAGGGCGAAAGCCTGTAGACTGACAAACTCCTTCTCCCCATTGGGCAGTAGGGTGTAGAGCTCCTTGGCATGCAAGATAGGTGTCACACCCTCCCAGAACTTAGGCTGATATAGCACCTTTCGCCATGTCTTGCATACTTGTGCCAGCACACATTTTTCACCTGTGGTAAAATACCAGAGCAGTCGGTTAAGCAACTTCTCATCCAGGACAAGCTGGCGCTCCAGCAGCATGGGTTTGGGTAGAGTGAGAGGGGGAAGCTGGCGAAGGGATGGCTTCAAGCCTACCAGAGGCTTTCCAGGCTCCATGTCAGTGCCCAAAAGAGAGGCTGCTGAGTGGGGCATGCCAGGGCCGTCCAGGTGGTGGTGGTAGGGAAGGGATGATGTTGGAGTAGGCAGGATAGAGGGTACAGATGAGGACTGGCACAGGCGGTTTTTGGCAGCAGGTGTCCCTTTGGTGATACTCGCACTACCCAGACCGTTGGGCTGGCTGGTGGGCAACTTCACCATTCCGTTGCGAGTCACACAGGCAGACTTCAGCTCGCTGGGGGTGGACATGTTCAACATTGGGAACCTTATGAGATAGGAAAGATCCACAGTGGGCCATTAAACACTGATAACTCATAAATACTATATATATATGTTTATTATGATCATTCCTTATATTTCTTCTAATTCTAGTACATTATTACTGTACACGTGGTTTCTCTAAATGGGAAATTGATCTGCAGTTTGTAAGTATTGAACTACATCCTTGTGCATGTGCTTCTTAGTATCCATAATGTCATATTGCAGTGAAATTGATGGAATTACTGTAACTTTTAATGTTGTCGATGTTGCTGATGTTGTTTATATAAAGCTACACATGTTAAATACCTATTGAGCTTGTCAAACTATTTATCTTGTGGTGTTTCTCCCAGAATGTCATTCAAACATCAAACAGCACTGGTTTACGGCACCAATTGGTTTATTTTGCTTCATGTGATGTGAAGCTCGTAATGTGCAGGTTTTCTGTCAATCACTAATCACTACATTCAGATGTTCGAAAACAACATATTTTCTACATAAGAAGCTACGATATGACCTTGACTCCACATACTAGCTTTATCCAGGAATTACACTTAGTCTCACCAAGGTTGTTTCATTCATAAATTGCTAACTTTTTTCACCAAAGTGAGCAAAATCCATCCACTGATGTGTGACTGAAAGCTCTTAAAAAGGACCTTGAGTTAAGATAAAAATGTCAAACTATTAAACCTTTTTCACTGCAACCATTTTGACATGAAATAATTAGTTAAGGCTCTATCTAAATAGAGCACAACCTTAGTTCATGTGACTAGTAACACCTGTGTTTTTTGCAGTCAGCTGAGTCAAGATGCCGCTATGATCAGCATCCTGCTTCCCATTTGCTGTTTGAGTTAACGTAGCTCGACGCTCCAAGTCAAAACACATCGTAGTTGAAATGAATGCTATGGCCCATGGCCTCATCTAGCCTGTTGTCTGTGATCTCACTGTATCAGCATCAGGAGGACAGGCTCCAACCGCTCAGTTACATAACATGCTGACTTTGCCACTTCACACACTACAGCATCGCTTTGTCCCACTCTACTGACAGCAACCCCTGCATCAGCTTGCATGTATATGCTGTTATCAGGAACACTTTTCAGTATGACAGCATTTACGTTCCATCACTTGAATATATTTGTCCTCAGTGCCTGAACAGATGGAGACTGGCTGTGCCGCTGCAGCATCAACAAGGCTCATTCATTACATAATACAACAAAGTTGTCAACTAGACCAGCTACAGAAAGCCCTCCCTAACATTTCAAAGAAAAGGATTGTTTCTGTTGTACTTATACTGCCTTCAACTGTAAATATAATGTATTCAGCTAAACTAATACTGCCTTTAACTGTAAGTATAATATATTCTGCTGTACTTATACTCTATTGGGCTGTACTTATACTGGTATACACTCTAAATATACTGTATTCTGCTGTACTAATACTGTTTTGAGCTGTACTTATACTACCTTCAAATGTAAATATACTGTATTCTGCTGTACTTATACTGTAGTGAGCTTAACTTATAATGCCTTCAGCCGTAAATACACTGTATTCTGCTGTAATTATAGTGTATGCTTTTATACGTATACTGTATAGAGCTATACTTATACAGCCTTCAACTGTAAATATACTGTATTCTGCTGTACTAATACTAATACAGTCCCATCTCCCCTGCTGAATCACATCAGCGAGCTATACTCACCGGGCCAAACTAACTGTGTTGCAGAGTACTAATAGTGTGTGTTATTGCAGTGAACCTGGGACTACATGTGACCACAAAAACATGTTCCCTTCAACACAGTCTTACTACAAATAGCAATGTAACGTTTAACTGCAAAGGACCTCTGTTACAAGGCAAAGGCAACACAGGCTGTGAAACAGAGCCGCATGACTCAGTCAGTTCCATTTCGCCCTTTTGTCAATCTCAATTCCATGATTTATACAAATGCTGCTAACACTTGTCATCAGTACAAACAACACTTAAGTGCTCAACCCACATTGTCCCCAAAGTGCAACTAACTCAATGGCCATTAGCTTATTTAATACAGTGGATATAGAATATATGATAGGTTATCAGTTTTCCAATTGTTTGAAGTACTCATCGTTTCTTACATAAACCCTGCTGAGGTTCAGCATTATTCTCAGGGTACATCAAGATGTGGAGCAAGAGATCAAACCACCAGCTCCCTTAATTAATAACCAAAGCACTCAACCGACTGAGACAGAGTAGCTTTTTTAAATCCCAAAACTCAGCTTTTCCACTACAGTTTAATGAAAATGGCAGCTTGGTCTCTTAGTATGTACAGGATAAATAAAGCTTTTCAAAATTGCGATAGTTGTGGCTGTTAATTAAGGAGGACTTTCTGTTGCCTACCTAGTCTGTGATCTATCTATTTAAATATCAATATGAGTATCATTAAAAGTAGTTGTCACATAAAAGCAGCATTTTAGCCTGGTAACCCTTATGTAATGTATAGAACAGAAATATAAACAGGAAACAGAAAAAACAATCTCATGACAAATAATTCACATCAATTCTACTAAACAACTAGAATTCCTCTAATTACAGAAAAAAATGGATCAGTTAGTTAATGAAGTGGAGTTCAGTCATTGAGGTGTGTTTATCATGTGTATCTTCACAATAGTAATGATTTGGTGAGACAACAGTTTTATTCTGGCATTTGCCAGAGTAAGTGAATATTGTTAAGTCAGCCTTCAATAACAGGTTCAATTTTAAAGGAGCTTTTTTTAAATGTGCATATAAAATGTGCTCTTGGTTGGCTTACATTCTCAAACTTACTCTGTAAGAAGACCATTGACTGGTAAACACTATTACAGAAAACCTGTTGTTAATACAATTATTTCATTAAAGGGAATAAATTGGTAATACATTTTATTTTAGGTTTTATGCATGATGACAATCCTGCCGTAAATGAAGACCAGTACGGACGGTGTTGACTCAACAGGGACCATCAGAAACATCCCTTACATAAATGGACAGTCAGAACATCTTGCCACAGTCCTTAAGTCCCAATGAGTCAACACTCACAACAAACCATTCAGCACTAAGATCACTATTGTGTATGTTTTAATATCAGCCAGTGGCCCTCTCTCTAAACCCAAGGCCAGTAGGAATGGAAATTTGAGGTAAGAAATCATTATTTGGTAAAGGTATCAAATATAATTGGCATCTGATAATGGGGGTGGACCACGACCGAGGTGGCAGCTGATGATGGATCCTAATGGCGGCAGTGGACAATGACTGTGGACTATAGTGGCATCCGATCTTGATGGTGGATCATGATCTTGCTGGCTGCTGACCATAGACTATGATTGCAGCAGGACTGCTTGATTCATAATATTTCTCCTCAGACACTCGACCATTAATGACATTAATCCATCAATTCATTGACCTTCAGTTATGCTTCAAAATGTTTACCCTTATCAATGCTGCTAAAACCTTTATCTTTCTGATGTTCTCCTTTACACGTGGCATCTATTGCACTTCTGTCCGTCCTGGGAGAGGGATCCCTCACATGTGGCTCTCTCTGAGGTTTCTACCTTCTTTTTACCCTGTTAAAAGGGTTTTTAGTAGTTTTTCCTTACTCTTGTTGATTGATAATGTCCACTTGAAAATCTGTTCCAACATTGTACGATATTTGAGCGAGATGTCGACTGTGGGTCGATGCCATGTATTTTTAAACATGTAAAATGTTATTGTCCTGAGCTTGGGCAAATTAGGTCTCACTTCAAGTTCCAGTTACTTCTTTATTGTGGTCCTTTCAAACATCAGCAGCAGCCAGTGTGTGCCCAGTTTTCATGTACATATGGATGGTCAAACTTTCCATTTTTCTCAATACTTCTAGCTCTTCTTGGAGTCATTATCATGTACATGTTGACTTAGATGTTGTTTTACCTTAAGAGGTGTCCCAATGTCTTACAGATGAATTGGTCAACAAAAGACCACAGCATACCCAGTTTGAGTCTCTCGGAGGTCCCTTGATGCATATAATCCCCATCTATCTCTACTGTTTGAATTATCTTTTAACTTTAAGCTCCTCCTTTGGAAGATGAAATTTATTCTCAAATAAAAAATTTAAAAAAGATATTTGCATTTCCCAGAGATTGGACAGTTGAGGTACAATGATGTCACCTCTGTACCACCCTGCTTATGTGTTTTGATCAGGAGCACTTTACAACTTGCCTTTCATTCAGGCAGGAGACTATGCAAGTTCTTTACCTAAGCATCAGCTGCAATTTAGGGTTCCCTCCGTGGCACAAGGAAGCTAAGAAATGTACTACAAATCTTACAATTCTTACCAGTTGAGCCACAACTGTATGAACATATCGTGCTGCAATAAAAATGTATGAATTGATAACAAATCCAAACAAAGACTGCTGTTGTCCCAGTTACACATCACTGGGTCTTCCCATTCTGCAAGTTTAACTACCGAGTTCATCATGCAGGTTCCATCTCCCAAGAAGATGAGTTTGAACTTTGCAAACTCTGTCCTCACAAAGTCCTACATTAGTCTGGAAAGATGCATGATGGGAGAGGAGTGAAAGAAATATTTTTCAGGATCACTCATGTCCTATATACTAGAACAGTCAAAGCACAACATTCCAGGCAAACTTCATTCTGTATAACCCTCAAACTGTCTGCCCCACTGGGTTTATCTGTGTCACCAAAGCAGTGATACACCATGATAACCTGAAATGATATTAGCAAGGATTAAGCATTATGAGAGATGAACAGTCACTCCACACTAATCAGCAACCCCTAAACTCTTGTCTTCTGTTTCCTCTGCAGCTGTTCCTGCTGGTTTTTCTGTCTGTCTTGCTGCTAACACTGGAGAGGGGGAATTGCAATTATACAGGTCTGCTGCAGTGTGTCCATCTGCACAGGTGGGCCGGACAACATCAGTCTACTACTGTCTGCTAACTGTCCAAATGTTATTGGAAAACAGTTGAGGACACTGAACACCTGCAGCAACAAAAGGTCCATAGCTGCATGAATTGTGGAGGTAACAGTTGTAACGTTACCAACAGCAATATCGCCTTATAGACTGAAGCCAATGTTAACTTAGCTGTCTCAAGTTTAGCATACACTACCACTGATAGGCCTGCAACTTCAACTAAGTGCCAGAAAACCTCAGTAAATAAGATCCTGTGCCAATGTGTCTACTCAGCTCATGTATAAAGTGAGGTTGAAGGAACACCTCAGTACAGTAGTATGGCTCTGATTCCTCTGCATACGGTTTAGCTAAGCAAACAGGTACTGAAAAGGAATGACATTCTATATTCATTTACTACAGTTTACATTCATTTCCAGCTGTGTTCTAGCACAACAAGTTAGTTGGTGACCACGCTGGGGACCTATGGTAAATGGTCTGTATTTATATAGCGCTTTTCTAGTCTTGATGACCATTCAATGCGCATTACAGTACAGGTTATTGCTATTCACCCATTTGCACACACATATTGATACAGTGCATCTATGGGCAGTACTTTTTCTATGAGGGGCAATTCGGGTTTCAGTAGCTTGCCCAAGGACACATTGGCATGCTGAGGGGGAAGACTGAGATCGAAACGATGACCTTCTGGTTAAAGGACGACCGCTCCTAACCTCAGCCACGCCGCCCGACCTATGACCATTGCTGTCACTAATCGTAAAAAAAATGGTTTTGTTTTGGTTCTGGTTGATGTAACAGTGTTGTGCAGTCTGTCATGTATAGGTGAGTCTTCACTGTCTTTTTATTTGACTATATATGCTAAGCTCAAAGCATATGTTAGCCAGCTAGCCTCATACAGAAAGTTTACTTTCCAACAAATGTGGGATTTTCTGTTATTTTGCTAACTCACTCAGCTTAATCACATCTTGAATTGGCCTTCCTTATGGACAAGCTTTGCCAAGTGTGATTATGCCATAGGGTTATCAGGGTTATGATGTTTTCTTTTTCTATCCCCCCACCCAATTCAAATCCACTGAATTCATCACACTCTTTCGGGCCTCAAAGGTAGCCTAAAGGGCAAATTGGTGTAGATCTGAGCTATAATGGTTATGTTGAGATCATCAACTCAATCCTCTCATATTTAACAGTAAAGAGTATGAAAAGATCAAGGGACAACTGGGGCAAAAACCAAGAAACACTTCGGAAGACAAATGGCTCAAAGAAAGAAGTCACATGGCAGAACAACTGAGAGCGAAAAAGGTTGCGTCACTGACAGACGCTGGCGTCATTATGTTTGTTAATAATACGCAGCTCGATGCGGATGATCGGACTTCCACAGGCCCGAGCATGCACACAAAGAGCTGGAATACCCAGCACCGTCCACCCGCATCAGCCTGATCTCTCTGCAGTCCCCTCCGCCTCGTCTGAGCGGCTGGGGATGCTGCTGCTATAACCAAACACCCCGTCATCCATCACAAGCACAGACATGCTACACACACCCACTGCACCCATGGACGCATCCTCCTCGTTCGGCCCTATTTTTTCGCAGCATCCCTTACCTCTCAGATGAAAATTCACTCAGCCATTAATCCATGATCAACACGCTGTTTTCACCGCTGCCCCGTTATCACGTTCCCGTCAGTGTTTCGGCGCAGAGATGGTGGAAACAGATATCGATTAAGATGCTTCCCGTTGTGTACTATCAGGATGCGAGGGATGCGCCTGCCGAGCCCATACATACAAGAAGAGCACCCGGGTCCACAATCAGAATCCGTCGAATTTAGATGAGAACCGATGCACGGCCTCCTCTGTAGGAATGTGAAGATCCAAGCAAAGCAGGCTGTTTGTTGTGTTTTCGATCTTCTAGTCGTCGTCCACAGCAGAATGGCCCTCTCTGTCCCGTAATTTCTCCTCCGCACACACATACGCACACATACGCACACACGCAGCGCTTTCTCATTTAAAGAGATATGATAGGGCAGCTGGAGCAGCACACAGCCTCTCTGTCTGCTTCTTATGTAACCTGCAGCCCAGATTGTTCTGCAGGTTACTGCTCCACCTGTGTGTGTGTGTGTGTGTTGATGCGATGATTGACAATGACTGACCAGAGTATTGCTGTCAGCAGATGCGAAGCTGTTGGGGATATATAGGCGTAAACATACGTATACACGAAAGAAAGGAGCTGGACGACCGAACACCACTACGGGTGGTAACTTTGTGTAGTGGCTGATTTCACTGGGCTTTGTAACACACAGAGACTGGGTTACACCTGCTGGGAAAATAAAGGAGAGGGGAGTTGTGTTGTGGACATCAAAGCGTTTGCTTTGGTCCAAGATGTTGGTGCCAGTGTGCCAGTGAATATATCAAATATAATGTATACAATCTTTTAGCCCAAATTATTTATATTTTCTATTTATAAAGCCATTACAGGGAAAATCCAGATCTTCGTGGAAAAGGACATTTGAATCTCAAAGGACTTCATGATTAAATGAAAGTTAAAAACGAAATAAAAATGTTTGGGCAGAATTAATTGTTTTTTTATGTATTGTATTAACGTTTCTGAATCAAATAGCTGGATTTGGGGGGTTTACAGTTAAATTCACAGATTGGTCCTGATGAAAGACCAACTCGTGAACTGGAAAATAAAAATGAGTCAACTACGATCCCAAGTCAGTAAACATCATAAAAGATGAAACCGCTACATAAACCACGGACTAAGGACAGACTGTATGTCTTTCATTTGATCAAATCTGGATTTAATGTTCCTATAAAATGTCTTTCAGAACATTCTGTTTGTGAATTGTGGCCCTTGTGTGTGGTCTCAAATGAAAAGGGGAAATCAGCTTGACCTGAGCAGCTGTGCCCACTCGAAGGCCATTACTTTGATGTCAGGTCATATGTGTATATGGCCTCATTTTAAGGCAATTACTGTCACAAACCTTGTTCCTGGGGTTTTTCCTGTTATGGGCATTACATCAATAAGGAAGTGACGCCATGCATCTCCTCCTCTTTCTGTGTGTGTCTCTCTCTGGTTCCAAACAGACAGAGCGCTAGAGAGCTTTCTATTTATAGAATATTACCCGCCTGTTCAGCCTTCCACCTCGGGACAAAGAGATACACCCACATAAACACACAAAGCAGCCATGGAGAGCACACATGCAAGTATAACACACTGGGTGTTGCACAATATTGGACAAATCATTACGAGAGAGAGAGAGAGAGAGAGAGAGAGAGAGAGAGAGAGAGAGAGAGAGAGAGAGAGAGAGAGAGAGAGAGAGAGAGAGCAAATAAAGATATAGAAACGGTATGAATGTATATACACACAAACACAGGCATAAACATATCAAGTGGAAAGCATTTTATTTTTTTAAATCCCAGAAACATACACAAGCATTAATAATGCAGGGCTTCTTAGTGGAAAAAGATGAACACTGGGTAGAGGGGGGAAGGGACTTCCACTCCTTTGCAGCTTATACAATGTAACATGACAATTACCTTCCATTACTTTATTGACACACACAGGGTGTGTAGTGTGTGTTTGTGTAAGTGTGTGTGTGTGTGTGTGTATGATATCAATTGCTCATCAATTTACAACATTTATACAGGTTGGGTTTGTCGCTGCTATAGACATGAACTCTGCAAAATGTCCACATAATGGTGTACGGACTTTCTCCAGAGTTTTCCTTTCACATATGAAGAATGCAGCAGGAGATTCTCTGATTAGACGTGTTCACAACAACACAGAAATGTCTGCAGCGTTCAGATGAGGGGTAGCGCAGCATGTAGGAAATAAAATAAATATAAATTACCCTGCAGAGATCACATGTTTTTGTTAACAGCACATCTGCTATATTATCACATGGGCTCACTCAGACATTACCTGTTTTACTTGGGAGATGGCAGGACAAATTCCAGAGACATTCGCATTCTCATATATAGCCTCTCCAGATAATTTTAGGAGATCATCCAGAAATCAGTGTGTGACTGAAAGGTGCTTTATGTTCTTCTATTATCTGCTTTTATTAATAGGTTTAATTGTCCAATTCAAAGAAAAAATGAAAACCCATTGTGGTTGGCAGGACAGGTAGGGAGCACTGCCAAAGTGGAGGACTAGTCCTCTAAATTTACAGTAAGCAGTCCAGATTATTTGCTCAAAAAACTATTGACCAATCTTGCTACTTCCATCCTTTATTAAAGCTATCAAGGGGGCAGTTTTTAAGTTCTCAGAATTCCACTCACAAAACGCCCTCCCTGATCATAATCAGTTGGGCTTTAAGAGCGGCCACTCCACTGAACATCTCAAGCAAAGCACTTTGCTGGTTTAAAGCTTATGTCACAGGGCATTCCTTCAATGTGGCCTTATCCTATACCCACAGCAGTGCTGGGGTACCTTCTCTTTGCAATAAACCCTTCTTCCTTGGGTCCAGTTTCCCACTCACATGGTTTCTCGAACCACTGCTATGAGGACAACACCAAAGTGTACCTGTATCTCCTGCCAGATGACGCCATGGTCTTGACACAAATCTCTTCTCTTCGCTTCTCTCTCAAACATATCCACGCGGAGGGAGTAATGCCACTCTTTACAACTGAAATCCTAGTCATCTCAGAATGTGGTGTGTGGTCTTCTATCAGCCTAAAAAGGTCACATGTAACACCTCTGCTCATTGACAGAAGACACTTAGAACTTAATTGAAGCTCTCCTACTGTACGGAAGCTTTAATATTGTATATAACTCATTTGTCATTTATATAAAAGTGTTTGCCAAATAAGTAAATAAAATAAAAAATATTTTGATCGTATTCCTTGAGGAATGTTACAGTATACATAACTGTAAGTTCAGTCATCTACAGTGAGGTTAACATACCTAAGCCTGAGGTTGGGGATCCTTCCACCAAAACCTGGTGGAAGGATGGGACCCAGGCCTAGAAAGAACCCAATACATTTTGGTGGGGATCTGGGTTTTGAGCAGTTCTAAGATCTATTTTCATCTTTCTTTAAAATTGTGAGATACAGTGTTATTTGACATTGTCACCCATTCCCCAGGGAATAATTCATCGACCTAGATGAAAAAAATGAGAGGACTGACAGCTATGAGTGTGTGAAATTTGAAGCAGCTTGAGTGGATTTAAGGAGCCTGTTTTGTTAGTTTGCCTTTTAGATGTTTTTCATTGAGAAATGTTAATATATGTTTACACAGTATTTCAACTTGATTCTTCAGGGAGAACCACTACAGTATCAGTGGTAGAGCAGTTTTGTGAGGCACTGCTTGGACAAGACTAACAGGCAAGATGCAACAGTGATGCACTATTTTACAATATGAGTCTCAAGCCTCATCACCTCAGACTCTTTGAAAATATTATATTATTTAGTTTTAAGCATTCTTATGATTAAATTCAAACTATATGAAGACAAATGAATGAACACAGAGATACACATGTGGGCTCGCATAAGAGTTTGCACTGCAGTGAAGATGAGTCAGCCACTAGGTTGCCATGGAAACACAGCCTCTTTGCAATCAGTCTCTTAGTAACTGTGCAGTTGCCGAGGAAGAAACCTGTGTGTGGGACTGTGTGATGTGTGTATTTTGACATGTACCTGACTAGTTCACTGAGTGGAATTAAATTAAGAGCAATTACAAAACATTTTTCAGGTGCACTTGTTTTTTCAGGGTAACTATATATATATATATATATATATATATATATATATAGAGAGAGAGAGAGAGAGAGAGAGAGAGAGAGAGAGAGAGATTTGTTTGTTTGTTTGTTTGTTTGTTTTTGTTTTTTTACTTGAAAATACCAGAGGAAGGGGAATCTGGAGTGAGAGAGACTGAACAATGAAGAATCTTGTGTCTCTAGTCTATGGGTGATATGATTATTGATGCAGTGGACCCCTTTGAACAGATGTTTTCCATATTTTGTTTAGTTTTTTTCATGCCACACAGTTATTCCAAAGATAAAATGGAGCTTTTGACAGTAGGGCTGTTGTGATGACCTTCCATTTTAAAGAAGAGCAGAATATTACAACCAGGAGTTCTTCACTACTGAAATCCATCTCCACTTCCTTCGTTTTGGAAACATTTCACTCAAAAACACACATTTCCTCCAGGAATGAAACTGCACATGCTCCAATCAAAGGAAATATTGACTAAATCTTTTAATCTAAATATTTAAAAAATCTTTACATTTACATGTCAAGTAAAAGCATCTGTATATCAGAACAGTATACCAGACTTGTGCGGAATGAAAATGGCAGTTTACAACAGCTCTCTGGTATGCTCCTTCCTCTTTGTCCCCACTGCTCCCCCTCCCTCCTTGCCTAGCATGCTCCATTCATGTGTGTTTTTTTTCATTCACTGTGCTCCCAAGCAAATCTAAGAGCAGGGATGCAGCAGCAAATGGGCCCAGATAACCCACCCACAGCCGGCTTCTCCTCCACACAGAGCCCTGTGTGTTTGGTTGGATTGACGTCACGGCTGACGCACAGCAGCCTTGAGTGGCCAGCTCCATCAAAGGCCTGTATACTCAAGCTTGAACAGAGGTATTATTAGCCAGTAGAGGGAGAGATACATGGAAAGAATGAGAAGGGCGGGAGGAATCGGGTGGGGGAGGATGCAGGGTGGAGGGTGGAGGGGTTGTTTAGAAACAACAACAGCAGCTAAATACATTTTGTAGGAAAGATGACCTTTTCTATAAATGCAGTGAAGATAGGTTGTTAATTTACATATCTGGCATGTATGTATGTTTGCATGATATTGAACATGTAATCAGTTTGTATTCCTTCTGTTGTTAATCACAAATCATATGGTTTAGGGTTGTTGTGCTCTCATCCTAATTTCACCTCATGGTCCATTTAAACATTTTATTCTATCTAGGTAACCTTATATCAAAAAACTATGAGTTTTTACTACATAGTAAATAGATGAGAATAGATCTTTATGTTAGCCATTACAACCAGGAATGCTTTGCTCCTGCATCATACACATGTACAACACAGACACAATATAATTCTAGGAGAAGCCCTAATATTTCTCTCAAAATAATAATAATAATAATTATTATTATTATTATTATTATTATTATTATTATTATTATTATTATTATAGTATGTGGCCTCCTTCCCAAATATTGACGAAATAGTCGAAAGTGACTGTTGTATTCAAGCTCTGTTAAAAGTTAAAAGTAGAATACTGAAACTAATAGGTGCGTTGATATAACATCACCATAACTGCAGCAATGATAGCAGCATCAATAATTAATATTAACAATAATTACAATAAATGATAGTTGAGTGACAGTTCCAGATTTGGATCCTGCAACTCTGAAGTCAGATACCTGCAGAGCGAGAACAGTAAGACAGGATGTCATATTATTCATTGAATGGAAATTTGATTTTCGATCGTTACATCAAGCATTTCATCACCCTGAACCTACACTCATTTACCCATTACCTTAACAAACTTGTGTGTCTGTGAACACAGGGAATTACAATATTAAGTACTGAGAAATGGAAAATCCCTTTTAGGACAGTCCCACTGATGTTAAGCAACAATAGAGAGTCCAGAGATCAACAACCAAACCAGAAAATAACTTTTCAGGGATAAACAACAAACCAACAAATAAATAAATCAGTTCACATCACTTAGTGTCTCAATTTTGTGCAGAGTGATCTCTCTTTCCAAAACTGCAAATGTTCTGAAGTTCAGCTTTTCCTCCACTAGTGACGCATCTTCCCAAACAAATCGATAGAAGATTTGTTATGAAGGAGACGTGAAGAGAAGCTGTGACAGCTGCTAGTGAGACATACTCCTGTCCAGAGGTGGGCGCCATCATGAGTTTTACTCTTTCTATTTAAAGTTAGGAAGTCTGGAGAAGGACAGAATCTTAATGGCAGAACAAGAGCTGGTGTGGGTGGTCATGGGTGCAGTTGTGTTATGATTCAACTTAATATGCCACAGAAATTACTATGAATATAATATATATTCATAATAAGTCACAGCCGCATCATTTCACTTCATGCTATATCATATTCACTGAGCGCAAGGACTGTAACCGAGAACAGGTGTCCTTTATATCTGCATAAATATAGCCATCATCAAGACTAGAAAAGCCCTATATAAATACAGACCATTTACCATTTAGCCATGTGATGGGTCATTGTTAGAATATTTTCCTAACTTAAAGTGGGTACCTCGAAAAGCAAATCCAAGTTATTATTATTAGTAGTAGTATTATTATTGCCTGGCATTTTTCCTGTGGAACTGGTGGTGCCCTCCATACTAGCCTCCGCTTGCATGCACTTCCAGCCATCAGTATATATCAGGACAGTGTATCTAGATCTGTGGCACACAAGACACTCTCTGCGCCAGGTATTTTATATCTAAATGAAAATAAAAGAACATATAAACCATTTATTTATGTTTCATATGTATATATTTAATGACACATGTATCAATTTAAGTATTTATTTGTCTATTTTTCTAACATTACCATCCCATTCTCTTGGCTTTATTTTAAAATATTTACTTTAAGTTCCGGGACAAGTGTCTGCCTGTTTAGTAGCATTAAAACAATATGGAAAATGAAAAGAGGAGTGCCTTTTTTTAATTTGATTTTTTCATTATTCAAAAACGACTCAATTTCCCGTTTTTTCCCGAAAATATCACGTATTTTGTGTTTCGGTTTTTTATTTAAAGATCATGTTTGATACCCGGGCCTTTTACTTCCGCCCAAAATTGGAATTTCGGATATTTGATAGATGAATTAGACAAACCAGACACTGTAGTGTGAAACTACCTCCACAAGGTGTCAGTAATATAACGTCAAGGATGTCACATGCCGTACTAACTCATAGAAGAAGAGTACCTTCAGCTAGCGATAACGCCAAATTGCTAACCTTTTCGCTAGACTTGACTAAAAACAATAGTGAAAAGTCATCTTTAGGATAGACACGGTAACTGCTGCCAGCGGGTCATGCAGCTCTCTAGAAGGTAATGAGCCGTAAAGCTCCAGGGTCTCGGCTCAGCGGCGCCCACAAACTGCAGCCACAGTGGAATGACTGGGAGGCCAGGTTGGTGTTGGGCTCCGGGGGAGGCGGTCTACTACTAAACGGTGACTCTGTGGGCCTGTGTTGCGTTGCTTTGTGAAGTTTTGGCCGCATGGGAAGAAATACTCTGTTGTCTTTACATAACATTACGTGCCCATGAATGTTCACCTGCACTCTCTTTAAATCGTAATATCGACGTAGCTCGTCACGAAGTATAATGGGAGCCGAGCACTGGTCCTTTATGGACCGTCTCGAATACAGCCAACGCTAGCTAGCCTATTAGCCTACATGTTAGCAGAGTGCTACTATCTCAGTAAATGCTCAGGATCAACAAACCGCACGACAGACATTAACAAAGCTGTGATGACTTTCTGTGAGCCCCATTGACTAAGTCAGTTAATAAATCTGAAGGTGATACGGATACTTGATGAACTGCTTTAGTCGTATGTGGGCTACGGCGTTAGTCTAGCCGTTTAGCTTGATTACAATACACCCTGCGCTGGCTAACGATAATTAGCAAGCACAGAGAAGAAGCCACCCTTTAACGTTATCAATTCATCGAAAAGCGTCTATATTAGGTTTTACCAATATGCATTGTTAAATATGACGCCGCCGCTCGTGTATAGTTCCGAACTCGCATCACATAATTGCAGAAGTCGACACAGCAGGCACCGAAGTAATAGTGTCCAGAGTTAGCATCACGTGTTAGCCCATTTCATGACAACCAAACATCAGCTGTATGTCCAGTGTTCCTTGTAACGGGGCAGCTGACCCAGGCTTGCTTTGTTTGTGGCAGTTTACTTTCCAAAAATTAGATACATTGATCATTTGTTTGGTAATATTCTAAATGCTTCAGAGCCACGCTGCATCTCCAGGCCCTATTTTGACAACAGGGTGCTTGTGACAACAAAATTGCTTTTTAATATTGAGTTGACATTATGGTTAATGTGTAATTGTTTCTAAATATATCTATATTCAACCAAATATAAAACAGAGAATGCTGAGTTAGGAAGCTGGATCTGAACCACACAACTCACTGTTGCCCCTGAGACCTGAGTTGGGTTCATTTGGCCCTGCATTTAGATCTTCCCAAACATTTCCTAAATATTCATGTACATGTTTGAACCTTACAGTTCTCCAGTTAAATGGGATGACTGAGTCTGAGACCCTGTAAACAGTATTGCACACAAAACGTTTTGCTTGGCTATAATGTGAACCTGTGTAGGCCATTTTGACTGATTACCTGATGGAGGCAGCCACATGTACTGAGTTTATATTTAATATTGGGAATACTATTTGTAATCACGGGTGTGGGTGCAGTCAAGGTAAAAGTGGAATCAAAATAAAAAGATTACACACACCTTATAAACTCAGCAAGTTACTCAGCAGTAACTTGCATGCAATTAATTTAAAAATAGACAACGCTATGATCCAGCATGATAGTCCCTTTCTCTACCAATCAAAAGACTTTGGTGATCTGCTTATGCAAGTTAACACAATATGACTTTCAAAGTTGTTGGACCGCTTTGCAGTTCACACTACATGGTGACAGGGGGTCATACTCGACACAGTCTTTCCAGAGCTGTTTTTAGAATTGTCTTCTGGAGGAACTACAGAGAATTGGGTCAGGACTTTCTTCAGAGATTTCCTTTCACACATTAACAACACAGCGGGAGTTTCTCTGCTCAAGACACGTTCATAACAGCAAATAATTATCCATAGGATTCAGGTGATGAGTGGTGCAGCAGGATGTAACGTATATATTCTGCTGCAGAGATAACGTGTTTGTTTACAGCAGATCAACACAGGCAACGTCCCCTATCACCAAAAACTCTCGACATCTTCGTTGGTGTCCCAGTGTCTGGCGCTGCTTTTTTGTGCGAAGATGTTTGTTTTCTTTTTGTTTTTTTCCTGTTTGCATCTGTGACATGTTGTAAGTGTCATCAACATCCCCACTCGCTGAATTAAGCAGAGTATCTCCTGCTGTGTTCTCACGTCGGCTCCTCCTGACTTTCTGCAGACTTTATACTAGGTGTCCAGGCGGAGAAATTCTGCAGAAACTCAGGAGACTCTCACTCGGACATTTGTGTTTACACATACAACTTCTCTGGAGAATGTTTGGACTTCAGTATGTGTCTGAAAGCTGCTCAGGAGGAACCCTAACTAGAATGTCTGGCTTCCAAGCTATGTTTTATCATGAAAACACACATGAGAAGAGATATTTTAGCTGCTTTCAGACATGCACTGAACTCTGGATGTACTCCTGAAATTATCCAGAGGTGGTGGTATGTGAGATTGCAAATGAGTTTTCAAATGTGTCAGTTGCTGTGGACTTTCTCTGGAGTTTCTCCTGCTGACCCCCTAGTTAAACTTTGGATATTGAACGAGTGAGCCCTTGTGAGAATACAGCTGGAGATTACCTGAAGGTTTCACTGAAAGTGAGCAGGTGTTTTTTTTTTTTTAACACGCAACTGATACAAAACTGAAAATAAATAGATAAATACAAATCTCTGAGGATGGAAATGTGTTGCAATACACATAGAGGACACCAACAAGGATGTTTTTGATAAGATTCATCAAATTCATCAGAATTTCTACAGAAAACTTTAATAAATGAAACGTAAAGAAAGTCATATCCATTATGCCAGGGTGTTAAAGCTTCATGTAGGGGCATGAATGCAGACTTGTGCACGTGTGTGGGAGACTTTTTTGCATAGTATTAAAAAAAATGTATGCTTTAGATTTTCTGTATTATCTGTGACATCTACTCCACTTATCTCGATTGAGAAATATGGATCCATCATTTTGGTTTCTCTGAGGTTTTTGCAATTTCTTACCCATTAACATTTTTTTTTGTTTTTCCTCACTCTAGTTGAGGGTTTAGGGCAGAGGATTGTCACACCTTGTGCAGATTGTTGTTAAAGGGATAGTTTACTATCACACTGCTAGCAGAATTAGCCATGCTTTTGGGCAAGAGCTTGAGTGCGGTGTGTGCGTGCCTCTGGAGGAGGATATCAGGACATTTAGGCTAAAAACATTGTGTAAATGATGCCGTTTCAGGACTTACGGACACTTAGATGACACCACAGGAGCAGTATGGAGGCATTTTGAGTTATTTTTCTGTTGTGTCTTTACATTTGAAGGAGTCCCCAGTTACTTCAATTGTATTGGATTTGGCTGCAACGCTATTTTCCCCTGAATCTCCAGAAGTGTTTTGGGGACTCAAACACTCTGTCTACCTCTCCGTCAGCATAGTGGTGAATAGATAATGAGGGAATTACAATTTTTTGTTGAACTACCCTTTTAAGTCCTATGTGGCAAATTGGGATTTTTGAATATGGGCTAATCAAATAAAATGTTATTGATTGCATATAAATGCGCACCTCCCATGGCTATGCACAGTAATATTGTCCCTTGTGAGTTGACATGGTTAGTAAATGCAAAACTGGGTAGGGTTGTATTCGAGATGAACTTCTGGTAGTTAAATAATTTGCCAGGCTGATTGATTTTATTATGTTTGTACTGCTTACATACAATCTAAAAAATATCAAAATTTAATCTACTGCATTATGTCGTTCAGTTCATGCTGCTCCTGTGCTTGTCTGTTTTGGTGTCTGTGTGGATTTGCAAATTCCAGTGTACTCTGTGCATAGACTATGTACTATGTTTATTCTTACCATTTGCGATGAAAACTAGATGTTTAAATTTTTTAACATGGTTGTGGTGTATTAACTCTCAGCCTCCTCTTAAATACAAGAGAAACTAGAAAAGTTATTGCCTCTGCATTAGGTTTGGGGGATATGTTAAAATTTCCTAACAACAACTCGGTATATGGACACTGAAAAGCTAAACATTTCTTTAAACTGTAACTGGTAAGAGACATTAGCTGAGTCGGTGTCTGTTCGTCAGTGAGAGTGATTTTAAGAAAGTGAGCGAGCAGAGTTGGGATGGACTGAGTTGAATGAATATAACATATGTATAAGAACTACTAGTTCCTTTTTACATTTTTTTATTTATGTGAATTTTGAATGAACTCTCAAGGAGGCAGTCCATCAGCGAAATGAAATAAAATTGCGCAAACTATCGCCCCCTAAAAACGACAGTGAACTCAACAAGTTGGCAATTGACATTATATTCGTCTACCAGTGTCCCAATCCTATTCTGCATTACAAACTTTAATTGCTACAGTCTTTTTGTCTGTAGTTTTGGTCATCCTCCTTATTACTTATGACATCAACACCCTCAGAATTGAGAATGCCACACAGTCAGCCACATCTGTGTCTAATAAACGGCCTATTATAATTGACTGAAGCAATATTCTGCAAGTGGTGGGAACGTGACAAAATGAAACGACAAGGAATGAAAACTGAATTTTTAAATGTCTCATTGATTTTACCATCCTCAACAGACAGAGCTTAAAATAATATCGGTAGTTTGTGCTTTGCGCAAAGTTCCTGCAACTGACATGCAGTTCAGCAGGTAGGCCGAACTTAACAACTGTCCTCTGTCACTTGGTCTTAGAGGGTTTGCATGTTGCTGTCTTTATGTCATCCCTTACAGGCTTTAAATGTTCCCACTCTTTGGATGATATTCTGAATTTCTTACTTAATGAGCAGGCAGCACTCTGCAGGTGGCTGTGACATACACATGCTGCACATACCTGCTAAAGACTGCACAGTCAATTTTCTTTCTACAACAAATCTGACCAATAGAAACTTAGCTGACAAACAACTCTTATCAATTTACAGGTTATTCAACTATAAGTCCAAAACAATTTTTAATAAGTTATATAAAGCATCCAAGATCTATGGAGTGCTGCTGAATCATAAACAACAGTATAACCAGGTAAAGAATATTTTTTCTTTATTTCATCTTTCTCATTTGGAGGGGTGGGTGAAGTGTTTGAGTCCACAAAACACATCTGGAGTCTCAGGGGTAAACTTTGTTGCAGCAGAATCCAATACAATTGAAGTCAATGGCGACTTACACTTAGACTTAATTAAACAACAGAAAAAACATAAAATGCCTCCATACTGCTTGGGTGGTGTCATCCAAGTGTCCGCAAGCCCATGTTTTAGCCTAAATGTTCACTGATATCTCCCTACTAGGTGCGTTCACGGACCATCGGACACACCATCGTATGGCTACGTCTGCTAGCTTAGCCACTTTCAGTGGACTTTGGGGCTAAAACCACAGGTTTCTTCCTTGCAGAAGCTGTTTAGTGAGACTCTTTTTGAATTTTGCCCCAAACTCAAACACAACTGGCACAATTTCCCCATCGGATCACTACAGCAGATGCTCCAGACGTTTTCAATATGTGCTAAGTCAGGCCATTACAGATGACAATATCAGTTTTCTGCATGTTTGTTGAACTGTTGGTTTGATGTTCTTAACTTCATGTCATCTCACCTTGTTCACTATGTCCATCTCTGCGACTCTGCTCTAATCACTGTGTGTGAGTGCGCGCTAGGGCAAGTCAAGTTGAGTGTCAGCATTTTTGTGTGTGTATGCGTACTTCTGTGTGTTTGTGCGCATGCCAGCAGGAGATGAAAATCGGGGCGACTGGGAGCCGATCATTGGGTGTTCAGAGACATATCTTAGTTCTGTTACATCACACACATGCCAACTTGATTGGTCTTGCGGGCCATAGAAACTTTTAAGAGAGCTGTATCTGGCCATCGGGCCTGTTAGTTGTGTAGGCCTCATACACTTATTTCAAATATGAAACTCTGTTGACTTTCTGAGTGACTAGCATGTTGGCCGCGTTTCGCTCCTTTTTGTATCTGTCGCTTCAAATTAAACACAACCCAGCATATCTTAAAATCTCATGGTTGTGGTTTTTACTCGCACACTGTGCTCCAAAAATATTTTTCCTATTTGCACACATCTATATTTAGGGGCAAATGTTAGTAAAACCTTGCTGTGACTTCAGTTAAAACATTAAAATTTTGCTTGTGTGTTTATCTATCCATGTATTCAGAGTTGAAAGCGTGTCATCCAGCCAGGACGGAGTGAAGTCCAAAGAACTTGGTTCAGAAGCATTGTATGACGCATTACCCTCCAGCTGCCCTAAACTGCCTGCAGTGCCCAGTGATGCCTACACTGCTGAAGATCAATACCAGGAAGAGGGTGAGGCCACTGGTAGCACTTTTTGGTCATGCTGAATTTCTTAGAAAAATAGTGCTTTCCACACATTGCTTTATTAAAGGCTCTGAAGGAGTAGAAATTAAGAATGCTGCTTAAAGGTTCTTTCCACCTCAACATTCAAACAGTATTGTTAATGTGAATATAATGAAATTCTGTATATAGTATAGAATCATAAAATTTAATCAACTTTTAGCTGAGAGTAGTTAAAGGATTGTTTTTTTTCTTCAAAAAATGTAAATCTACCCACCACTAAGCCAATGGAGGGGTGAGTGAAGAGTTTGAGTCCACATAACACTTTTGGAGCATTTGCAGCATTGCAGCCAAATCCAATACAATTGAAGGAACTGGTGACCCCTACTTCAAATGTAAAAAGACAATAGAAAAAAAACTAATATGCCTCCATACTGCCTCTTTGGTGTCATCCAAGTGTCTGTAAGCCCCGTCAAATTGACTCGAAACGTTGCCATTTACACCATGTTCAGTCTAAATGTCCTCTACTGGTGCTAGCAGAAGTAGTGATGCTACCACGCTCTCCAGAGGAGAATATCATAGTACATTTAGGCTAAAAACATGGTGTAAATGATGCTGTTTTGAGTCAAAGACCTACCTTCACTCTCCCGACCCATCAAGGAGAAAGATGTCATACAACAATGTTTTTACAAATGGAGATTTGGAGATGAAAGGGTTGCTTGAAGCTGGCTTCAAGTGTGAACTACCTGTTAGCTGGCCTTAATGCCAGCTGAGAGTGTGCTGGTCTTCGGACCTCAAGAGTAAGCTTAGTCCGAAATAAGTTTTAAATAAACGCAACCAAAGCGTCTCAAACAAAGGCTCAGACACTCAGGAAGTGACTAATCTAACATGAGAAATGTTGCTCCTTTTTGCTTGGTATGTCAGACATGCTTATGTCTGTCAAAACATTGTAACACATGATTTAATCCAATGTGGTTTGTGTCCCTAAGGTGGATATGAAGCTGCTCAAGGTGTCTGTGATACTGCTTTTGGTTGGAAGTCGCTGGGGCAAGAGTTGAGGCCTAATGACGTGACAACGGATTTGACTCCTTTTCAGCATGGAAACCGTGCTTTAGCTTCAAAGGAAATGAGGAAATCACAGGGTAAGCTCTCTGACAAGTGGTCAGCATTCTGAAATATTACAGCAAGGGCAGCAGCACACAGATAGCATGGCATTCATTTGGAAAGTATTCATCTCACTCTCCTTTTAGGCAGATGATGTATGACTGTGTATGTGAGGCCCTTCCTGCACCTGTATACATTCCTGTATAACACTCATCCTTCAGTTCTTACACTCTTCAACTCGCTAGCAGGGGCAATTTGGGGCTCAGTATCTTGCCCAAGGACACTTTGACATGTAGACTGGGGAAGACTAGGATCGAACTTCCAACCTTCTGGTTAGAGGATGACCTCTATAACCCCTAAGCCACAGCCGCCTGTTGGAGCCATCTTTGGCGCTCGACACTGGAAAGTGCTGGGGAGACCTGGCTTCATCTGACTCAGCCGGGTTAACGGGGTTTGAGCCTGATTCCTACATGACCGACAGGCAACCACAGCCGAAACAAATTCCTCATCATGAAGATGATGATATGCTAGATATTATTTGGACTTTCATGGTTTATCTGAGGACAACCAGTAGACCAGGACGATGCATTATTCTTTTCTCTGGACTGCTGTACAGCTGACCAGCTGAAGGTGGATGGCCTTCTCCTCCACTGGCTCAAAAACCATTGCGATTTGCAGAATGTTACCTCCTTCCTGAGCCATCAACAGTTAAGAACTGCCTGCTAATGCACCTCCATGTCTTTTTGGAGCTGACGTCAGCATGGGACGCTGTCTACCTGCGTCAAGGTGCCTGGCTATGGACAGGTTTCAGTTTTGAATGGATCTGAGAAGACTTGGTTAGTCAACTCCTCACCTATGGAACCATCTCTAGCCACTTATTTGGCCCCGTCCCACAACCAGGGTGCAGGCGGTGCAGTCCTTTGGTTCTCTGCTTTGCAGCTGTCTAACATTTATCCAGTACAGGCTGGCACTGCTTGCTTACTGAGCAATGGATTTCAAGTATTTCATCAAATTGTTTGCACCTCTTTCAGTGGTTGACTGTTTCCCTTCATCTCCCTCGCTGCATTCATCACACGATGTTTATC
The DNA here is from genome assembly GCF_022539355.2 of Hippoglossus stenolepis. NCBI lineage: Eukaryota > Metazoa > Chordata > Actinopteri > Pleuronectiformes > Pleuronectidae > Hippoglossus > Hippoglossus stenolepis. The sequence continues at coordinate 22,538,581 of NC_061498.1, forward strand.
CACATAGTTGTGAAATTTCACCAGGACAGGCCATGGCTGGGGGGCACGATCAAAGGAAAATTGTATCTTGCAGCTTTAAATGATGGGCTACAATTTAATGCTGCAGGTGAAATATTTCAAGATTGGAACCAAAAAATTAGAACCTAAAAATAAATCATACAATGTATGCGTTTGTGGTAAGTGCTAAGTATCTGTAAGCCCCGACATTCAAATTCAACTCGAAACAGCGTCATATACACCATGTTTTTAGCCTAGATGTCCTCTGATATACATTTTTAGGATGAACTATCCCTTTAACTCCTTGTACTGAAAGCAAGATGAGGGCACTGGTCCTCATCATGGCTTGGATGCGCCCAGAGTTACAAAATTTATTGGAGGTAAGATTGTAGGACTGTCCTTTTGAAAAACATTTTTGTGTCTCCCAAATTATAACAAGGTTACGGCTGGGTCATGCAATGCTACACATTAAGGATGAGCATCTGAAAATGCACATGGCAGCATGTGATGGTATAGAGAATCAGTGGAGTGAGTGATGTGTTGTTTCTGACATGCAGCATTGTTGTTACAGACAGAGGTGCTCACTCAGAGGAGTCTCGGCTGGCCAACATCCTGCGCCGAGTCTCCAGGGAGGACGATCGTGACCGCAGGCTGGCCACCCTCAAACAGCTGAAGGAGTTCATCAACCACGGAGAGAGCAAAGTGGTCAGTCAGGAATCTAGATATTCTTGTTGCTGGCTTTAGTACAGAAATAAGAACAAGTGGAAGCTGTTCTTCCCTTTTCTCCTAGGCTTTTTCTATATTTTAGAGTGTTTTTTTCAGTGTTCAGTGGTGTCAGCTAGTCGGGTAATTGTGGTCAAATATACTGTAACTGAACAGCTGCATCATACTGTAAATATACCCTTGCCTATAACCTACAGACCTAGCCTTATCCTGAGTGACTGTTAGAGATGAAACTGTATGAAAATTATGCATTACGGTTATAGTGACCAAAATGATCAGTATTATCACGGTATTGTTAAAATGCTGCGCTCGCTGAAGCCTGCATCTTGGAGACTTGCTGACTTTGGTTGATGCTGGAAAGTATCAACCAACTCATCAAGGAATAGTGTTTCTTGAATATAGCAACAAGTGACTCTCTTCTAATTACTAACACGTGGAACTGATCTTTCACGAAATCAGCTGAATTCATATTTATGTTCATGGATGAACGCGGATGAATTTTGGCCATGAGCTTTACTCCATGGTAATCAACTGTGGTTTTAATAATTAAAATTTCACATGGTAATACTATCCATCAGGAATGTTACCGTGGTTAATCGTGAAACCGGTGACCCTTTCATCCCTAATCACTGTTGCAAATAATGTTCATGATCAGTCATTGAAAATGCACATTCTGCTAAATCTTTACCATTGTCTTAGGTTGTGCATTCCTAATGGACCAATTGTCAATTCAAACTGCTATGTAATAACATCAATCCCAGTTGTCATTTCAACCAAAGACAACTGCAGATGGTTTATCTGATAACACAAGTGCAGAGTTTCCAACCTAGTAGGGCTGCTGTAAATGTGTTTTTGTATATGGGCTTACCTTTTTCTTAAGGAGAACAATTGCTCCTAAGATTAAATATTATCAAAGCAGAAAGAACTTAAGGTGCACAATGAATGCCACCTTGATCTGACTTAAGAGATGATGTCCCACTCAAATTGCATTTGTTGGAACTAAAGAAACACTCTGTAAAACCATTGTTCAACCATGACAAAACAAAGTAGTAGTTGCTCTCTCAGAAACTATCTTTGACAAGTACTGACTATCGCGTCCATGTATAGAGAGCACACTGTTTAGTATAAGGTTATTATGCAGGCCAGAAAAACAACAATACATTTAGCACCACTGTAAAATGAAATAGTAAGGCTGAAGATGATAAAAATGAAATGTGTTGAAATAGAAGCAAAGTAGCGTCAAACACTTCACTGTCCTAATATTGTATTTTCTCTCACACAGACCCTGGTCAAACAGTTGGACAACATCCTCAGCATCTTGAATGACATTTTGAATGAGAGGTAAGAGGAAACTGTGTGCTGTTGGTTTACTGACTTGTGGAACACTCACCGTCAAACTGGAAGGAAATGTCTGTCCAGGTGGGTCAACAGTCCAGGCTTTAGAAATGGAAAGGTTAATACCTGCTAGAGTTGGGCGATATGCTACAATTTTCCAATCAGCCACTGTCATCTTAAAAAAAAAAAAGTGTGTGTGTGTGTGTGTGTGTGTGTGTGTGTGTGTGTGTGTGTGTGTGTGTGTGTGTGTGTGTGTGTGTGTGTGTGTGTGTGTGTGTGTGTGTGTGTGTGTGTGTGTGTGTGTGTGTGTGTGTGTGTGTGTGTGTGTGTGTGTGTGTAAGCTGAGCCTGCATGGGCGCAAGCAACTATCAGTGAATGCATTGAAGAGCTTGTCGCAAAGATCTCACATATTTTGGATTACAAACATATAGTGCGGCAAAAGATTCACACTGAATTTCCCTGCTCTTTGTGCTTATAATCCAGAGGGGTGTGTGTCATTTAAGAGAAGTATCAGCCATTATGTGGTGATCAGTGTTGTAGCCAAAGGTCAACCAAAACTTATATTGCCCACCAGTGTCTGCCCTCTAACGTGGTCTCTTTGCCCATGTTCTTGATGTGTGTAGCAGTAAGCTCCTGTGGGAGTTGCGTCAGGAAGCAGCAGCTTGCCTTGGGCTCCTCTGCACAGTGCTCAGCTACGAGGCTGAGCGCATCTTCAAGTGGCTCTTTATCAAGTTAACCTCAAGCGGCCGTGACGAGGTTAAGTTGTTGTACCTGGTGGCAGCACAGCGTGCTTTGGAAGCTGCTGGAGAGAGGAAGGCCTTCTCTCACGTCATGCAGGTAATATATACAGAGACTTTTTGTACAACTCTGGACTGAGCTGTGTTTCAAAAGCATTTTTAGACTTGATCTAGTTTTCATAGACTTATTTTATTACAAATAACTCATCCCATGAAAGGTTGCATTCTAAGGTTACTGCAGCATGGATTTGCTTCCAAGTTAGTAAAATAATATGATTTGTGGTGCTCCAACTCTAGTAAATCTCTTGAGTTTTACCAGGTTACAGGCACCAGATTCCCTAAAACCCATCTTGGTAGTGAAGAGAAAGGGAAGTGTGTTCTGTCTGGTGCCTAGTAAGGCCTGGTAGGTGGATCATTTTGAGTGTGTCATTTGTTTCAGCTGGTGATGAGCAACCTGCAGTCCATCCTGGAAAATGTGGACACACCAGAGCTGCTTTGTCAAAGTGTTAAGTGTATTCTTCAGGTGGCTCGCTGCTACCCGCATGTCTTCAGCACCAACTTCAGGGTGAGTGTTTCAGCAGCAAGTGGTTATTGTTGATTATGTTTAAAGCTCACAGTTCAACAAAGGATGAACTTAGCCAATACCAGTTCCACGTCCTTTGATGTTTGCTGCTTCCACAGGACACAGTGGACATCTTGGTGGGCTGGCATATTGACCACACACAGAAGCAGGCACTCACTCAGCAAGTCTCAGGTCAGTTTGATTTTATATAGGCACTCTAAGGTTTTCTAAATTTGTCTCTGGTGTTTTGATTGCATGCTAGTAATTGTCTTGTAATTCAGTGCAATGTGGTAAACATTTGTTTGCCACAAACATCTTCCGCTTCAAATTTCACAAACTTGTTTATGCCTAAGGTGCCGAATTAAAACCTACTCTAAAACCTAAGCATTGTATGAAAACAACCACGTAAAACCTGAGGGTTGCATGAGACATGTATCATGACTCACAAAGTGAGGATGTGAGTGTTAAATTGAGCGGAACAATCTGGAGTCATAATAGACATCACCGATTACTAACTAGATACAAGTGATTATCAGTTTGTGTGAAGAGTAACGGAGATGAGCAGACACACACACACATACACTCCTGCAGACAGAAGTGTTTTTCCTTAGATAAAGAAGCAACGCAGTGTTTTAACTTCATTGTTGCAGAACAAGCGACGCCCCAGAACATAAATATGAATTCAGCGGGTTTTTATAAAAATGATTCCTAAGTGTGAGTGATTAGAATACATCAGAGTCACTTGTTGAACTGTGGAGTAATGTGCCTCAGTGCAGTGGCCCTGCTCAGGGGGGCCAGGCGGGGCCACCTTGATACAGTAAAGGCTATAATCTGAGTTTGTCATTTTAAGCCCAAAGTGCAGCACACAAATCTAAACTGAATGATTGTTAAATCAGTATGGAGAGAGCACTGACCACTGTCATAGACTTACTGTTTTAGCCTGATTTTTGAATTGTCAAAACCTTATTACGAAATTACGGCACAATTGTAATAAGCGTAACAGTCGATAATATTTTTAAGGCATTTCTAAATAAAAAGAGAGTTCATGTTTGTTTGACAAATTGTATTAATTGATGAAAAAGCAGCCATGTGCAGTAATATAGAAAATTGTGTATGTGATACATTTAAATGCATCGTTGTGAATCGAATCTTTGACTGCTGAATCCTAATGGAATCGTAAGGCCAGAGAAGATGTACACCTCTACTACTATCACATCTCTAGTAATTAGCTGCAAATTCACCATGGATTAGAACTACTGAGTACAGAGCTGCTCGGGCTCCTAAAAAAAATTAGTGCTGAAAAATAAACAAGCCCATACATTCACTCACTGCTCAAAGTTAACAGTAAGTCAGCTGTTATGAGTCTGTTAATGTACAGGATTTTTTTCAGCAAGTTATCCAATAGACCTCTGTGTAAATGGCGATATATCAGCATTTTGTTTCTCTATGGTGGTGAGGGACACACTATACAGCACTATACAGCTATAAGGAATGTTGCTCATAGTGAGTGAACTTGTAATACGAGATGAAAGTGTAATTTCAGACGGTGTGTATATGCAGTGGTTACTGGGACTTGTCCTGGTCTTTCTACATGAGAATTTCCATGTGTCATCTTCTGTGACTGGGCTCACTAGCCACTCATAACCAAGTCAGTTCATGTATGTTAAAATTAAAGAGGGATGCATAAGGACAACACAGCAATGAGTATACATCTAACCAACCCAACCTTGTCACCATCACCACCATTTTTCAACTTTGTTTTTCAACTTTTGTCAGAAGTTTTATTTTGTTACTGTTCTCCCATGTATGCTGCCTATGGATACCAGACATTAAACCATTGATATATCATCTTGGGGGTACCAATACCTCAAATTAAATCCCAGAAAGGTGTAAAATATGGGCCCTTCAAGAGCATAATGACAGTGTAAAGGTTTTCATCTGCCATTCTTCTCTTCCTGTCTGTTTAGGCTGGTTACAAAGTCTGGAGCAATTCTGGGTGGCAGACTTGACCTTTTCCACCACCCTGCTGGGACAGTTCTTGGAGGACATGGAGGCATATGCAGAGGTGAAGTTAGTCTTAACGCAAAGTCCACGCTGAATTGCAGCCATGCCAAAACATGCTAATAATAGATTGATCAAATAGTCTATTGATTGATTATTTTCTCCAAATATATTTTCAATACGATATATTTACTATATTATTCAATCAGACGAGATGAATGTAAATATGTAGTTTTCAATAGGAGCAAGTCTTCATTTGTGATTAAAATGCCCATATCAAGCTTCTTGTAGTTTTCACTTTCCTTCAGGTTGTACAAGCTTTTATGTGCATGTGGTAGCTCTGTCAAGTTACTAAATTCAATGTCTGCTGCAAAGTCATTCTGTGTTACAGAATATGCCTAATCTATACTGCTGGCTTTTTTTCAAAAAGCATGTATGTCACCAAGTAAAATATAATATGCCTACCTGCCAGCTTGTTTTACACACGTAAACCTATTCTAGATCCCAAACCAAAATGATGAATATTTAAATGGGGGGGAAAATACACGACAAAAAGATTATCAAGGAATCGTTTTTAAACTATGTTCTTTTACAATTAAATGTGGCAGTATATATTGTATAAGTGCTTAACTGAGTTGACTGATTCTCCTGTTTAGGATTTGAGCCATGTGGTGTCAGGCGAGGCACTGGATGAAGACATTCCCCCTCCCTCAGTGTCTCTACCTAAACTGGCAGCACTACTCAGGGTTTTCAGTACAGTGGTCCGCAGCATTGGAGAGCGATTCAGCCCCTTCAGAGGTCCACCCATCACTGAAGTCTACGTCACAGATGTAAGAGGCACGCAAAGAGAACCAGACGGAGGGCTGAGCAGTGTTTCTTCTTTGTAATTTAATTTTTATTCATTTTTTTAATATGTACAGATATAATTAAGCAAACACGTTTTAGTCAATGAAAAATATGTAACACATTGAAGTGAATAAAGGTAAACAAAGTGGAGAGATATACAAAATATTGGTACAAAATGATTAGGTTCAGTGAAAAAAAAAAAAAAGAACTGTAGAGACAAATGAAGTGTAAAAATAATAGGACACCATGAACCAATAATTGGATTAGGACAAACAGACAAAAACAACCAAAACCATCTCCCTATGAGGATCAAGCAGTGTTCTAGTGACTGTAATCAGAGACACACATACTGTGTTCTGGACAAGATGCACTCATAAGTTCAGCTGAATGGAAAGCTACGAGAGTTGCACAGTATCACAACATATTAAAAAAAAAATGGACCTTGTTTTAAGGGTGTTCCAATCCGGGTTTTGGGGCTGATCACCAGTCTATGGGCCTGTTTATGGCTGATTAACATGTGGCTTGGGTGATCGAAGTGATTAATTATGATCGAATTTCTCTTCCCAGCTCCATATGCAAATACACCCAACAGGGCTGAATCCTACTCAGAGTTTTGTCATATTGAACTCCTGTATCAGCATCACGTTTCAGCTGCACTGTCAGCAGCTGCATGAGTGATGCTTTGCAGGTTTTTATAAATTAACTATATGAGCAGGACACAACTTAACCTACTTTCATATCACAGACTATTTTCAGGATCAGTTCTTGTAAAAAAAAAAAACGAACTACCTAAGTTAGAATACAAAACTATTTACTGAAAAAAATGACGAGTGAGCTATCTCAATTCCCTCCCATCTCTGTTGACAATTGCCCTTCATTTTCTTCATTTGATTGGCTCCTCTGATCGGCGTTTATAGAGATCGCTGATCAAACTAATTAGAGGAATTATTGGTGGATACTGATTGGATCAATCAGAGCACCCTTACCTTGCTTTTAAATTAAGAAATTAAAAGGTATGTTATGCTCATAGTTTGAACAACTGTATTAACATTCAAATTAGTTGATGGTCTTTATTCCTGCAAGTCTTAGAAGATAGAATTAGCCCTGAGTTGAATTTGGAATCATAAATGTTAGTGCCCAATTGCTTTTTATATTACTGAAGGATGTAATATAGGCCAATTAAGAAAAAACGTAATTTGTTATTTGATTGGATTTCACATGTTAATCACATCAACATTGCAGAACAGGGTTGTCGCACTGCACAACAAGGTAAAGATGTATCAAATCAACCAGACGTAAAAAGAAGTGACAATAAAAAAAAAAAATTTAAGTCAGTTTAACAGCTTCTTCGAATTTTGTCATAAACTTGTGGCCAAATGTAGGCTGCATGTGAACCGCATGAGTGATCTGCTCGTTCCTTTTGCGTTGCCTAATTAAACTGTAGTGGCTCTACAGGTGTGCTAATAAAAGTTCCGGGTGGCATGAAACACAAACATTAATTACAAATTTCAGTCAACTTTGTTTATTGACCAAAAATAAATCATCATCCTAATACTTAATTCACAAGTTAACATTTCACATCAATTAAATTGTTTATTTTCACATGAACTGAAACTTAACTAGGGCTGCAAAGCAGCACTGTGTGGGCCCGAGAACTTGCCAACTCGGGACCTGATACGGCCGTGGGGGAGGGCGGTCGGGGACCGGGCGAAACGGCTCTGTGTTGCGTGCGTTTTGTGCACCGCGGGAAGGATAAACTTCCTGTGTTATTGTTACACACTTGTAGTTTGAGGGAGATGGAACACAGTACACTGAAGTTACAGCAATTTCGTGTTTAATGGCAACTTGTTGAAATTTGACCTCACGCCACTAACGTAGTGTTCGGCGAAATCTCACAGTTTCCATATGCCTACATCATCAATGTCTTGAGGCCCTTCTGACAAAGTTTGACATGGTTTTGGTCAATGGACGAGGAGAAGTGCATCAAAGTGTAAGACGTGCAAAAAACAAGACATTTCCTTCTGCCACCAGGGGGCGCTGTGATTTTAAGTCATGATTTTGCGTAGATGTCATCAGGACGGGACTTTTGTCAAACATCCAGTTTGGAGTATATTGGACCATGTATATCCTAGATACAACACCCACAGAATTTGAAGTTGATCTGATGAAAGCTCTAGGAGGAGTTTGTTAATATACAAAATATTTAAATAATCAGAAAAATCTGACCAATTATAATAATTATCCTAATTGTGAACTTTTCAATATTTATAATGAGCATTTATGCAACAACGCTTACATATTTTTTCCTTGGGGTTCTACCCTCTGTTCTGGGTCACTGCCTGTTTACACACAGACATGTAGACAGACAGCGTAGGACTTAGAGAGAATGAAATGAAAAAGTATATATTTTATGTTGACAAAGTGACATCCTCGACCACTCTCCTGCATCAACTCACTGTCTCCTCTAAATCCTCAGCTTTCATGTTTTATGCAATTGTTAAGTCTTATTAGCCGTGTAACTCAAAATCAAATGTGAAAATGATTAATACATGAGTCATGGTGTGGGGAAGGGGCAGTTTCCCACCTACCTTAATGCCACTTAGACGTCAGTGGAATGTGCATTTCTGTACATTCCAGACAGTGACTTTAAATGCCATACTAGAACTTTGTCATTGGAATCATTTTTCTCTGTTCTGTTTCCTAAGGTCCTGAATCGGGTTCTGGCCTGTGTGACCATGGCTAAGCAGGTGCAATTCTCTGAGGCAGTTCTCACAGCAGGAAACGAGTGTGTGGGTGTGCTGCTGGCCAGTGTGGAACCCTATGGTCAGCTGATGGAGGCAGTCCTAGCTTATGGCCTAGACCAGCTGGACTGCTGCCATGCCTGTGGAACAGACTATAGTCTGGCTGTGCTTAGCCTTCTCACTCTGGTACAGTCACTCAGTATTTCTGACAGAATTAGATTGTGTGTCTGTGGGTTGACGAGTGTTGATAATTGTGACTGGCAAGTAAGCTCAGTCCCTGCACCTCGACTGATGATTGGTACCCTGAAGAATTCACTGTCAAGCTGGGCTGTTACTCTTTCCCTGAGATTTTCTGCAAAGCCATATAAATTTCCATTTCTGACAGAAGTCAGGAAATGTATCATATGAGCTTTAATGCTGTTAAAAACAAATTCTGTAACATGTTAAAGTCATTGTTGTCTCTGCATTTTCTTTCAGATTGTGGACCAAATCAACACTAAGTTGCCTGTGTTCTTTGTTGAGAAGTTGTTGGCACCTGACTCCCATTTGCTGAATCTGCGCTTTCACCAAGAGAAAGAGGTGTGTGTGGGCTATTGTGTTTGTGCGAGTGTCGATACATGTTCATGTTTTCTTTTCTCCAAATCAATGGTTCAGTTCAGACATCGTTTTCTTCTTGTGGGTGTGTGGGAAAAGGCCCCCAGGCCAAAGTTCTGTTAAACGTTAAAGAAATTTGGGGAAAAGTAAAAAAAAATCTACAAACTTTAAAAAAAAAAGACATTATATATTGCACTACAGAACAGGCTTTTTCAGCAGTTGTGGGAAGCTCTACAAACGCACACGTCTGCATTTACTGACTGCAAAATCGTTCATTAAGTCGTCATATGACATCTGAGCTAGTTCTGCATTGATGCTGATGACAGCACGACCACTTATGTTCCTGTCTTACACCTGTAAGTTTTAGTATTTGTGTGTGAGAAAGAGAGCCTGCCCCCTGCCTATTATCTGAAGTTCTTTACGTTAAACTTTTTATATAACTGCACCGTTTGTGAGATTTCTGGTACGACCACTGTATTTCCTTGATAAGTAGTAGTCCTAGGTACTAAAAGTAATACCACTACTATACAGTATGTAGTGCAACAAACGCGCTGCCAGTGTGAACAACCGCAACATGCGGCTTTTCCGCGTTGAGACGAAGCCAGTGTGTCCCGAGGGTAACGTAATGAGAACTCAACAGGATGCACCTGCAGGTGTTGAAGCTTGTGGGGTTGGGCCGGGAGACGAGTTGAGGTTCCATTCAGTCTCAGTTTGAGAATTGTTACAGCCCCAATAATTATATGTGGTAGTTGAAGTTTTAGTATTAAGTATTTAGTAGTTCCAAGTATTAATATGCTGCCAAAGCAACCCCACTCTTCTGGACATGTTTGAACCTGGCTGCAGGAATTTGCTCCCCATCAGCCACATGAGCATTTGTGAGACCAGCATGTCGGGGTGAAGCATGCTATCTGCTACAATTGAGGTTAACCTCAATAAGAATAAAACACAATGATATCAAGCGTCAATATTTGTGTGTTTCTGCACTTTACAGGTGATGTCAGCTGTTCATGGTGTGTACAAGGTACTGCTTGGCCTGAAAAACATTCCAACACTGGAGGCAGCTTATAAAATGGTATTGGGTGAGATGGCATGTGCCTTGTCCAACCTGATGGTAAGCCTGGGGCCCACTGGTTTGGACCAGGTGCAAGATAACCCATGTCCCACCATCCAGCATCCCGCTTTTGCTTCCCTCACCCTACCGCTGGAAAAGGCAGAGTTCACCCTCATCTTCAACCTCAGCACCCTCACCACCATTGGCAACACCAAGAACTCGCTCATTGGGGTGAGCCACTATGCTTTTCTGTACTACTAATAACTAAATATCGTCTTTAAGTAGTACCCCTTTGAGATGTAAATTTGTTTTTACCTTTAGTAGCTATACCAGCTCCTAGCAGACAACGTCTAAATGTCTCTTGTCCTTTCTGTCCTTTTAGTGACATAAACATCAAAATGTTTCATTGCCAATATGAACACACCTTTGTCCTCATTGTTTAAAAAATGCTTAAGTATGTTAATTGGTCTTGTGCCACCTTGCAAATGTAACAAAAGGAGCACAGCTCCAATCCCTAAATCACATGTATCACAAGTGGTGAGCTGAAGTCAGAAGCACTGTAGTACTGAGGTGCTGGCTTTAAACAATGACCTGTCTTTATTAAAGAATTACACATAAGAATGCTTTAAATAAGAGCCAAGTACCAACTTAAATGCAAGGTTGGTCTGAGATTGAGTAAGAAGACACACTTCCTCCTACCTAGAGCCGAACTAGGTGCCATCATAGGAAATGCAGCAGGTGTGATCACAAACGGTTGTGAGTAAATTGTAGGAATTGTTTTCTTTACTCTAGAATGGAACCTTTTATATTTAAATACTCTCTATTTACATCGGGAGAGGGTCCTCTCTACGGAGGCCGCCATGTTTTTTATAGTAGCCCAAATTGGACAAACTAAGCACCTTTTGAGATTTTATGACAACTGAAGGCGACCACAGGTTCTCCATCCGAAGTGATGGAGTGCAGCTGTGCAATGTGAAATTAGCTTTGCGCATTATGCAGCTAACAGGCTTCTTTGAAGGCAACTATTTTTATATTTTATTTTAATAGATTTAATTGGTTAGTTTTTGCAGCTTTAGTGTGCTTACCTCTGAAATTAGGTCAAACTGTAGTAAGCACTGATTGGCCAACCTAATCAACTCGCTGTGGTTATCACAGCTGAGACACAAGGTTCCACTTACGGTGGGAATCTCTAGGCACCTCACGATCCCATTCTGATTAAGAGGGCAACGATTCTATGATAAAACGATTATCGATGCATCTCAATGCGTCAATGAATTCTGTTTTTATACATGATTTATTTTTTATCACTTGTCTCGTGGGCTGTCTCTAGCTTCATGATTTGTGCTTTAAAAAGTAGTTTTTTAAAAGACTTACTGTTATTACAAGTGTGCTTTAATTTACAAAATAAGGGTTTCTATTCAAAAGTCAGACAAAAGTCAATCTCTAACAATGGTCAGTGCTCTCCACATTGATTTGACATTCATTGTTTAGATGTGTGTGCTGCATTTAAGAAACCATTAACTCTGATTAAAGCCTTTGCTGTATCAGGTGGCCCCTCCTGGACCCCCTTAGCAGTATTGAGGCGCATCCACTGGTCAACAAGAGATTCTGCTCCTCTGCTTTTTTGTAATCACTTGCACTTAGAGCTGATCTTTACTAAAACCTGTTGAATTCATATTTGTGTTCCTGTACAAGCGAGGCATCACAACTTTTTTCAAACAATGTAGTTAACAAAACTCAGTCTAGTGTGATAATCTGTGGGTAGAACTCTCCTGTCTGCAGCCTGTGTTTGTTTGTGTTTGTCTTCCCGCCTCTGTTGCTCTTCACACAAAAACCTATAACTGTAACCTAACTGTATTTAGTTATTAATCAATGATGTCAGAGCATGAATCTGGATCGTTCCGGTCACTTAAACCCTGATATTCTGGCTGTGCAGGTCTTGTGTTGTGTGAGACAGCTGAACTGCATGCACACAGTGCACACGTGTTTAAATACGTGCCTAAAACTCTAAAGGGAATCAAACAAACACAAAGTTCTTATAACTTCTGATTAGTGTGCACAGGTCAGCAGGGGAGTGGAGGGAGGACAGGAGACCCTGACATGGTAAAAGGCGACTGGACCTAAACTCTGCGTCTGTCCAGGGGTCTCATTTATAACCGTTGCGTACGCACAAAACAGGGCCTGAAACGTACGTACGCCACTTCTCACGCAAACGTTGGGATTTATAAAAACAAACTTGACGGGAATATTTGCGTATTTCCACGCAAACTCTGACCCATGCGTACGAACATTTTGGAGACGGGAAAGTGGCGGTGCAGACGTGAGGTGGTGAACTGAAGCCAGATTATTGATCCACTTCATCATTTACATTAAAACCAACAGCTTTAGTTGTGCTCGCGCGACATATCTGTTCCACACGAACCTTTTAATTGAAAAATATATAAAACAACTTACAGCAAATTACCTTCAGATTCCATTAAACAGCGGAGTTACAGAGCCGAGTCATTAACAGGTTTTAATAATATCTTCTAACACTGTGCGTGTATCATCAAATCACTGCAGTGAACGTGACGGTGCCATCAGGCGCACAGAGCGGACTTACAAGACATGAAGAAAAACGATTCACTTTCCAAATAATATCCCAGAGTGGAGGTTAGGATCCACTGATGTGAGGTAATCTGTCCAGTTGCTCTAAATAAATAAATACTGCCGTGACACTGGTGCGTGATTCTGCTTGATGGATGCACGCGAATGGAAGGATGAAGAAGAAGCGAGGGTTCAGCGATGTATGATCAACTAATATAGATTCTATTGATCTGTTCTCATCGCTTGATGCCGTGACTCTGTCATGACTCATCGTGGAAACCCATTGGTCAGCAGCAAAATGTAATATTCATGAGGTGCTTTGCATTGACCATTTATGGTTGAAAAGGGGCGTGTAGAGGGCGGAGTATGAGGCAGATTTATAAAGCGAACATTGAGTTCAGGTGTGCGTGCGCATGGTTTTATATATCAGAATTTTCTTTACCGTACGCCATTTCTGGCTTTTGTGTACACGTAGACTTTTAATATGAATCCTACGCACTGTTTTATAAATGAGACCCCTGATCCTTAAGCACCAGTAGTTACAATTATGCAGTGGTGGGACATCGCTTAAAAAATTTACATAGCGGAAAACTTTAATTGTTTATGTTCTGTTTCTGCATTTATATAGAGTCATCCACATCCGCATAACGATGAATCAATACATTTCTGCGGTCGTGCAACATGAAGTTTAAAAAAGAGCAAAAGAATGTCACCATCTTAACGGGTCCAAGGAGGTGGCTGTTTAGAAAGCTGTGTATTTGTCACTAAGGTCACAGGAAAGTAAAGCTGGCTCACATCAGTTTGCTGGTGAAAAGCTTTAAATATGTATCAGGATGTTTTGGATGTTAGCACTGACTGAAGATGAACTGCTGTTCTATGTGGCCATGTGTGTTCATGTTGTAATTTGTTTTATCTCGATAGATGTGGGCTTTGTCCCCTACTGTCTTCGCTCTTCTCAGTCACAATCTGATGCTGGTTCACTCTGAGTTAGCTGTCTACTACCCTGCAATCCAGTATGCTGTACTCTACACCCTCTTCTCCCACTGCACCAGGTAATACACACACCTGTACTGTGTATTGTAAAATATAACAAGTAATGTATGTACTAACTGTCCTTTGATAATGTATTATTACTTTATTTGTATTATGTCAGAATATTATTGATACACATGCTAGCACAGATCACACTGTAACTGTTGAATCTTAGTTTTGTGAGTTGTGTATGCTTCTATTGGCAAATGAGGAATTGCCAGTTTTTTTATGTTGATTGTTGTGTTTGTAAAGCTCTGTACTATCAATCTCGTTCATTTCTTATCTGGGTAAATCACCATGGTAACTTATGCTGAGCAGCTAACCTGCTCCAGAGCAGGTTAAGTTGAAGATAAAAGATCAAGCAGTATAAAAGCAGCACCCACTGATCAGGTTCTTTGAGACATGGCATCACCGTTCTTAGAGTATCCTGTGAAGCTCGCTGCATGGATTGTTAGAGGGTCTCTGAGGGGGGCAAGGGTCTTCAGCGACAGACAAAATCCTTTTGTTGGCTCTGATGACTATATGAAATATATCGATTTTCATCAGAGGGAATGTTATACCTGTCAGCTGCTGAAGCTGATCATATGCAACCTGACACCTAGGGGTGGCCGATATATATTGAATATACTCGATGTATGCTTGTACCACGTGCAATGTATAAAATAACTATCGCAACCATCAAGTACAAATTGTCACGTAAATGTTTTAAGCCGTCAGCATGAAATTCTCTTTGAGTTTCGCTTCTCATTTCTCATGCCCCCCTCACAGCAGACTGCTCACTCCCCCGCCCATCCAGAAAACTCTCCTGCACACATGCATATTTTTGAATCAGGAGAGGAGGGAAGAGACTCAGAGCGTGGAGAGAGAGAAAGAAAGTGAAAAGCCCCAGCGAGTTTACCAGAGTTCAGAGACGGTTATTGACAGTTTGTTCATATTCTTTGTGAACGCTGAACCGAACAAATCAGTTTACAAATTATGAACATGAACGGCGTTCACTCCAGCTAGAGTGGACACTTGTGTGTTGGAGTTTACGATCCACAGCTGCTCAATGATCAGAAGGCATGCCCCGACATTAATATTCAACTCGAAACGAGGTCATTGACATCGTGTTTAAAGCCTAAATGTCCACTGGTATCTTCCGACAAGGTGCATTCAGGGACCATCGGAAACGCTGTATTCTTCAGCCTTCTTCTTTAGACTAAATCTTTTAGTTTTTTTGTTTAGTCCCAGGTGCGCTTGAACCCACAATGGTTGCATCTGAAAGAATAAGGCTAAAACTGTCATATACACCATGAGAATATATGTAAATTAGCTTAATGTGTAATATCAGTGGATTGGTACTATATTAACCCTTATCTTAGTTCAAATAAGTCTTTTTGTTACAACTTGTCCCCCATAGTGCTCTTTAGTAATATCTACAAATGTATGTTGTTATATATGCTCTTTGTCGTGTATTACATGTAAGAGTGTAGAGTTTTTCACAAAGTTTGAACGGGTCACAGTCAAAGCTCCAATTTAAGCACAAATTCTCTGAGTAACAGTTATATGTTGATGTTGTTTTTCTGCTCTGTGGTTGCTCTTAACCCATGTTGTGTGTTTTATTTTTATACAGACATGACCATTTCCTCTCATCCAGCCTGTCATCATCTTCTCCCTCCCTGTTCGATGGCGCCGTCATCAGTACCGTGACCACAGCAACTAAGAAACATTTCAGCACACTGCTAACCCTTCTGGGAGGTCTACTGTCAAAGGAGCACCTCTACCACGAGGCCAGGTTCATGTTTTTTTTATGATGTCCAAAATAGTTCAATCTTGAAAAGGTGTTTTACTGATCTCCAGTTAAATTAGTTGTGTTGAGTTGGTATGAGCACACATGGCCCCACGAACATTCCTTTTGTGATTCTTACACACCTTTTTTTTTCCCGTGTACATAAGCCTTCCCAATTTTTTTTTATAGAAAAGTCCAAATCCTTAAAAACAGTATTTGGACTTAATACATTAAGAGATAAATCCTGACTTAAAAATTCACACATTTTTTTAAATTAACATTTTGTATACGGACCTTTTATCATGTTATTTTTACAGGACATCTCACACACCAAAAAAACACTCACTGAGTCAAGAATCTTTCATGATTACATCTATTATAGGCTGATTGAAAAATATATATATATTAAATGTATTGAAATATTCAGTTTATAGTCATATTAACGAAAAGGTACTATAACATGGTAACTAAACACAATTTTCAAAAAGCATTTTTGTTGGAGCTTAGAAAAAATATCTTTTAGAAACTTTGAGCAGCCAAAAAGCTGCTCATTATTCAAACCTGTGTGACAAGGACATTAAGGTGAAAAGTCTTATTTAATGAGACATGGTCAACCATCTGTATGTGGAGAAAGGAACAGCTGAAATCTCATTTGGAGGTGGTCTGAAAGCCATGTGGCCACATTCTTTTCACTGTGTGAACGCAAATCCGACATTTTTAATCGCTTCTCAGTGACCATACGCTGATTTGCTATTGGCCAAAATATCAACACAGACCACAAATGATTGATGCTTTTCCTAAATTGGTCAAATCTTTCTTCATAACACAGCTGCAGAAGATTTGTTTAGCTCCCCCTGACTTCTCTCTCTATACCGCTCTCTCGCTTGTTTGTGACAGCAAAAACATAAACACAGTGACTTCAGACACATCTGAGTACTCAGACTGGGTAAAAACAACATAATTATGACTTCGTTAACATAAATGCTGTACGTGTGTACTTGCAAATAGAGCAGAGTCATCCGAGGAGACACATTCAGACGCATTTTAATGCCAATTTTGAAAAGATGAACATAAAGCTGTTCACTTGTGATTGGATCTTTCAGGACGGATTTGGTCAGTGACAATTCACAGGAGTATGAAAAGTTCTTTTTCTGAGGAAAAATGTATAAAAATATAATTTAAAGTGAATTTTTCATGAAAAAGTGCTATTCAAACATCTTGGTAACATTGTGAATTGTGAAATTTACATAAAAGGGCCACGACCTATGAATGTGTGACAACATTTCTTCAGCAAAACTAGATTTGAGCAAGACCCAAAGGTGGCAGGATACAGTTGCTGTGACACTTTTGTGTTTGTGTGTTAGGAGGCTACTGCTGACCTGGGCTCAGGAAATCTCTGTGCTGATGAAGAAGTCAGACACTTACAGCCCCCTTTTCTCCCTGCCCTCCTTCAACAAGTTCTGCAGGGGCCTACTGGCTAACGGTGAGCACAATATGTCCGCCCTTTCCAACATCGAATTTTCAAGTTAAGTCAACTTCAAACGTATCCTTTATTCATCAGTTTCACCCCTTTTTTCTCCTCTCGATAGCTCTTAACGAAGACCAAAGTATTTGCCTTCAGACGTGCCACAGTTTACAGGTCCTTTCTTCGTCTCTGTCCACTGAGATGCTGCAGAGGTGAATGTCTCACACACACGTTTCAACAGCCTTTTGGACGTGGGATAAAACTATAATGACACATGCCTGTTTTTAACATTTGTGTGTGTGTGTGTTCATCCATCCATTAGGTGTGTGGATGTGTGCAGAGTGCAGTTGGTCCACTCAGCTGTTAGGGTGAGGCAGGCCTATGGAAAGCTGCTCAGGACAATCCCCCTTGATGTAGCTCTTAGGTAAGACCTCTACTGTAAAAAGGATCTGTTGCCCTTAGAACACTTCTGACTGTACATAATATCTTTACACAGTACATACTATTCACATTTGGGCATACTAATCGGGTCTATTGAATAGAAATGTCAAACTGAAAGAAGACAGACATTGTGAAAGAAGTCAGTCGTCCTGACATATTTCAGATTCTGAATCTGTTTATACTGGTTTAACACATTGTCGACTTCAGTACATTAATTCCTTATTATTGAGAGGTGTATTGTTTTATTTGTTCACAGTAACCACAGCCAATCTGAGATGAGGGAAATTTCACTGGCAATCCGCCAGCACATGAGCCAAGCACCAAGCAGCACCTTCCACCCCCAGGACTTCAGCGACCTCATCAGCTTCATCCTATATGGGGTTCTGCACCGTGGAGGGTACATGTCACAGTGACACGGGAATCAATTGCAAAGATTTTACACAAGCTCTGTAGATGGGTTTTTCTTTTACAGTTGTCGTTACAGAGACTGATGCAGCAGGGGCCAGACTTTGTATAGCAGCTTATGTTTCCCAAATGTTTAGGATGTATTATGTATTGCTGAAATTAACAGTGAATTAGTAATAATATCTTCAATTGACATTTACTTCTCTAAATCTGAAACATTGTTAGAAAGCCAGTGGTCATTGTTTTCAGGTTGTCCGTCCATCCCATTCTTGTGAACATGTCTCATGACCTTTAGAGAGTTTCTTCAAATTTGATAAATATGTTTAGTTTGACTCAAGGATGAACTGATTAGTATTTGGTGGTCATAGGTTACCATGACCTCAGAAAACTCAGTTTTGCCATGCTATCTAAAGAACGTCTTGGGGGAATCCTTTCGAATTTGGATTAGAATCGATTTCAGTGGTCGAATGTAAAGGTTACAGTGACCTCAAATGAAGAACGTATGCAGACTGAAACTGGTTGGTGGAGACATACAATCACAGGGCGGCAATTCTGGTCTAATCTGTTAGTGAAATTAGAGTATTAAACACAGTTTCACAGTAGACAGAAAAGATAGATGTGATATTTAGGGTGTAGGGATGTCACGATATGAAATTTTGGTGCCACGATTATTGTCAGAGGAAATATCACAGTTTCAAGGTTTTCACGATTATCAATACTATAGAGTAAGGGGTGAGTGAGTGTGTATCAGCATGTCAGCTGCTGGTTAGAAACAGAGAGTAAAAAAATACAAATACAAATTACCTGACTCGCGAGAGGCAGGACACCATAGTTGGATATCGTCGTTTTTCCAATTCTTACGGTTATGAAACTGCGGTTATGGTAAAATCAGTTATTCCCAACATCCCTAGTAGGGTTCAATAGCTAGTTCTGAATAAAGCTGCTTTCAGACGTGCACTGAGCTCCGGAGATCCTTTGTATTTTCTCCCAAGGAGGTATATACGTGAAATGTTCAAGTAAGAGCCCCTGGACTTTCTGCAGACTTTTTCTGCCTGGCCCCAAAGATGTTAAGAGGGAGAGTTTTTGGTGATAAGGGTCAACGCTGTGCTCTCTGCGGAGTTGATTCATTACCTCATGTCTCTGCCTGCTGTACCACCCCTTGCCTGAATCCTGCGGCTGATTTGTTGCTATTGTAAACAAGTTTTGAGTGAAAGGAAAACTCAGGAGAAAGTCCAGACCCAAATCTTTGGAGTTCCTCTGGAGGACATGTCTGAAAATGGCTCAAGTGTGTCATGGTAATATATTCTAGCTAGTCCTTCTGCAGATAAATGGCCCTACATTTACCTTGGGTGTGCGTTTGTATGTCTGTGTGCACTATTACAGAATATTATTATCCCGTCAGTCTGTACCCCACTCTGCCTACCTCATAATGACTATCAGGCATCACTGTAATACGACTCTAAGCTTCACATTTGTTTCCTCTCAGGAAAGATCCCTGGATGGAACGTCTATACTACAGCTGTCAACGGCTTGAGAAACGGGATGCCCGAGGAAGTGTGAATGGCAGTAGACCAGGTGTAGTGCCACGGGCAATGCTGAAATCTGAGGTGGTGCTGTGGCAATGGGCAGTGTGGGAGGCTGCGCAGTTCACTGTACTTTCTAAACTTCGAACGCCGCTGGGCCGAGCTCAGGACACATTTCAGACCATTGAAGGTACAGGGACAAGATCCAATTTGTGTTCTTAATGAATAGAAAATTTCACCTGGGTTTTAAGCCTCTTCTGCTACTTTTTTGTAAGATTAAATAGTGGACATCGTAGCATACCGTTGTGCATTGTTTTCAATATGGGGACCCTTCAGAACGCATTTGCTGTGGTCTAGTTTGAATTTGATTAGCAATTTTTTGACTTTGTTGTGGTCTTTGTCCTAAGACAAAAAGTCCACTAGATTTTGTACAACAGCCCTGCAATAAATTGTTTTATTCTCAATTTATCTGCTGTTGGGCTACATTCTGTTGCACAATTATATAAGGTTGTAAACCAGCATTTAAATAAATCTGTAAAGAAAACATTTGGAGCCTATTTTTCTACATGATATACTGTGCATTTTAATAACCAGTACTGGTTGCAAATAGACCACATTTAGCTGTCACAGACCCATTCCTGAAATGTTTAAGTTGTTTGCATTAGCATTGATTGCATGTCTAATACACCAAAACAAACATAAGTAAAACATAAGCCAACATTGCTGACTTTCATTACCTTGTTTTTCTTCTGCATCTCTGGGTTTCAGGTATGGTCCGGAGCCTGGCTGCCCACAGTCTGAACCCAGAGCAGGACATTGGAGCATGGGCTGCTGCCGGAAGTGATGGCGATGGTCACCACTCCAATCAGTTACGCCTCGCTTTGCTGCTTCAGTACCTGGAGAACCTGGAGAAGCTCATGTACAATGCTTATGAGGGCTGTGCCAATGCTCTCACTGCCCCACCAAAGGTATGCAAGTAAAAGTATAGGTCCCCACAACTAGTTGATAATTTGAGCATCTAACATTATGACAATGAAGGAGTGCTGAGACCAGGGGAAATAAGATGGGGTAAGAATGATCCCAAACCGGGGAAATTCACTTGTTACAGCAGCAGATCGTAAGAACGAGGTAGACAAAAGAATGAAAACGGCAACAAAATTAAAAATAAATAAATTACTGTACATGTATATTAGTGAATTATCACAATAATATATGATATATGTGGAATAATATTGTAGCATAAAAATGCAGTGAGAATGCTGAGGCCTATAGACTGTGCTGAAGAAAGCTGAAAATGGGTACATACACTACCGTTCAAAAGTTTGGGGTCACCCAGACAATTTCGTGTTTTCCATGAAAACTCACTTTTATTTATCAAATGAGTTGCAAAATGAATAGAAAATATAGTCAAGACATTGAAAAGGTTAGAAATAATGATTTTTATTTGAAATATTAATTTTGTTCTTCAAACTTTGCTTTCGTCAAAGAATGCTCCATTTGCAGCAATTACAGCATTGCAGACCTTTGGCATTCTAGCTGTTAATTTGTTGAGGTAATCTGTAGAAATTTCACCCCACGCTTCCTGAAGCACCTCCCACAAGTTGGATTGGCTTGATGGGCACTTCTTGCGTACCATACGGTCAAGCTGCTCCCACAACAGCTCAATGGGGTTGAGATCTGGTGACTGCGCTGGCCACTCCATTACAATATATAAATATATATATATATATATATATTTCTTTTTTGAATGTAGGATTAGCTGAAATAGTTATAAGAAAAATTATTGAAAATAGATGAATATTAGTTGAAGTTAAAGACACAGTCAGTCTTCTTGTCTGACTGTTAGCATTCGTGTCAGTGTCAAATTTAATTTAATGCCGTTTGGGTGTCACCCTCATCTAGTTTTGCATCCACCAAGTAGGGTGCAGACACGCACAGCTCCACTAAGCTCACTTACAGTGTTAATTTGGAGTCTTTTCATCCATGTTTTGACCTCTACTAGGTATTTATCGCAGTCTTTTGCGATATATATTTATCGTGCACGTTGATATGGCGATGACGATAGATTTTAGATATATCGTGCAGCCCTACTACATAAGATACATGATTACTGTATCAGGCTGGACAGTTTACAATACACAATATATTTGCACGATATGGATTTTTCCGGCCGATATGATAACCGATATTACATGCTTCACACAATAATTTCACGTTTCTTAAAAAGAAGTTCATAGCCTGTAGTTTATGCACACCTGAGGGTAAAATTGCAAAATATAGTAAGTAATTGACACAGTGGTGCCCAATGTGGGGCTCCACGCCGCAAGAGATGCGGACTGGCAAGCGGAGATGGCGCTGGTACGGTCCGAGGAGGACTGGGAGCAGGCAGCGGAAAGCAGACGGTGGCTGGAGGCTCGCCAGAGGCACGCGGAGAGAAAGATGGCTCTAATTGAGTGTCTGCTGGCCCAGTCGGGGCCCGGTCCTGCTCCTGCCTAACACACCGAGCTGAAGCCGGCGGCGAGCATGGCTCTGATTCTGCTTCCCCTCGCGGCACTGCTGCACTGACAATCTATTTGACCTTTTGTTTCCTCACTAGCGCTGGCTGCAAGTGCCTCATATTCTCGCCATACATTGTCGTCGCGATGACAGACACTAAGGTTAAGTCGCTAGTTTTCCCTCGCAGTGAGGGATTGGCAGATGCAGAGCGGAGTGGGCAGGCTGGGGTGTAAGGTTTGACCATGTCCTGGATGTAGACTGTGCTCGATCTGTTCGCAGCAAGGTACGCAAGTACTAGTGTGTTGAAGCAAATGTGAGCAGCCACTAGTAACCAGTGAAGGGAGCGGAGGAGCAGTGTAGTGTGAGTGAACTTAGGTAGGTTGAAGAGCAGTCAAGTTGCTGCATTCTGGATGAGCTACATAGGTCGGATGGCACTAGCAGGCAGACCAGCCAGGAGGGAGTTACAGTAGTCTAGGCGTGATATGACCAGAGCCTGGACCAGAAGCTGTGCCGCCTTCTGAGTGAGAAGGGGACGTATTCTACTGATGTTGTACAGCATGTATCTACATGAGCGGGTTGTTGCAGTGATGTTGGCGGTAAGGGAGAGTTGACTGTTGAGTGTCCCACCCAGGTTCCTTGCGGTCTGGGTTGGGGCTACCACGGAGTTGTCGATGGTGGAAGAGCCTTTCCCTAGAAGGAAAAGTAGTTTGGTCTTGTCAAGGTTGATTTTCAGGTGGTGTGCGGACATCCACTGAGAGATGTCAGTCAGACAGGCAGAGATTTGTGCTGCTACCTGCGTTTCAGATTGGGGAAAAGAAAGAATTTGTTGGGTGTCATCTGCGTAGCTGTGGTAGGAAAAGCCATCTGAGTGAATGACAAAGCCGAGAGAGTTGGTGTACAGAGTGAAAAGGAGAGGACCCAGGACGGAACCTTGAGGAACCCCAGTAGTGAGAGGACAAGGTTCGGACACAGATCCTCTCCAAGTAACCTGTTAAGTGCAGTCTTTGAGGTAGGTTGAGAGCAGGAAGAGTGCAGAGCCTGAGATACCCAGATCCTGAAGGGAGGAAATTAATATTTGGTGATTCACCATGTCAAATGCAGCAGAAAGGTCTAGAAGGATGAGGACAGAGGCGAGAGAGGCTGCTCTAGCAGTGTGAAGTTGCTCAGAGACAGCAAGGAAGGCAGTCTAAGTTCAGTGGCCTGCCTTGAAACCAGTCTGATGAGGATCAAGAAGGTTGTTCTGGTGAAGATAGGAGGAGAGTTGATTAAAAGTAGCACGCTCGAGTGCTTGTAAGAAAAAACGGCCCAAGCTAGTTAACCTACGACAGCAGATACAGTAGTATTCTAGCAAAGAAGCTTACTGTTTGTGCTTAATGTACTCAGCCTAAATCCAAGCAGTCTAGTAGTATGAAAACCCCCCCCCCACCAAAATGGTGCAAAAACTTTAGTAGGAGATTTTCTGCTCAGATGCATTCACAACGACGACAACACAGCAGCGACTGAGCCGCGCTGCTCACGCCTTCAGTTTGGACGCTCTAATTTGATTACTTGGGCACTGAAATGAAAACCAAGATGATCTGCATCACGCTGCCAGTGTGACCAGGCGCATTCACTGCTGGTTGATGTTCAATTGCGAAGTGACGTACTGGTGAAAGTTGCGACTGAAAATGACACGGGGCTAAAGAAAACGCGTCCGGGGCTACAGTCCTGGATGCCCAAGCCAGGCGATGCCCATGATTACACCTATGGTCCTTTGGATCATCAGTAACAGCTCAGCACTGCTGCAACCAGAGGTTAACGGCTACAGACCACTCACATATAGCCAAGCGATCTTCTCCAGCTACTATTTGTACTATTCTTCTGCAACACGAAATCAGCAAGTATTCCCAAATTGCTGATCCTACCACATAAGAGAGGGAAGTGAGGAGGTGTACTCACCAGACTGAGGAAGCTTCTTTTCAGATCCCCTCCGTCTTCCATCATACTGGCAAATGTATGTTCCGTCCGGAATATAATGGACTTATTGCATGCCAAGTGTCAGGGGGATAGAGCCTTCAGAGATCCCTGCATCATCACCCTGCCTGAAAGCTGGCTCCATGAGGCCTGCTCAGATTTCGAGGTCAATTTCGATCATTTCACCATGTTGCAGGCAGACAGAACCAGGCAGTCAGGCAAATAAAGAGGCAGTGGGGTCTGCATCTACGTCAATAACAGCTGGACCCCCTCCAGTTCGCCCTACAGGGCCAAAAGAGGGACAGAGGACACTGTGCCATGCTTCCTCCACTTCCTTTTCCAACACCTGGAGTCACAAGGCAATTTCACTACGATCCGTTTCATAAATTTTAGCTCCGCATTCAATACAATCCATGCCACCAGATGATCTGAAAAACTTCACCACCTCAATATCCTTCCACTTTTCATCCACTGGATCCACAACTTCCTCAACAACAGACCACAGGCCTCTACACACTCTACACCAACGACTGCACCAGCCCCTCACCCATCACATTACATTTCATTTAGCTGACGCTTTTATCCAAAGCGACTTACAATAAGTGCATTCAACCATGAGGGTACAAACCCAGAACAACAAGAATCAAGAAAGTACAATTTCTTCAAAAAAGCAAAACTACAAAGTGCTATAAGTAAGTGCCATTTAAGTGCTACTAAATTGTTAGTTTAAAAATGTTATTCAAGGTATAGTCGGAAGAGGTGTGTTTTTAGTTTGCGGCGGAAATTGCATAGTTTGAATCACCACATACTTCAAAAACCCTGATGACACTGCCACCTTCTAGGATTAATCAGTGACAATAGCTTTGTTAGAACCTATCATAACTCCATTTCCCACTTCACAAAGTGGTGCATTAGCAACTTCTTATAGCTGAACTTTGACAAAACAAAGGAACTGGTCATTAGTACATCAAACACACCCCCCACACACACACAATAGGTTGACAACTTCAAATACCTTGGACTCGACAATAATTTGATCAGCACATTACTTCCATCAACAAACGATCATGGCAAAGACTCCATTCTATTTGCAAACTTAGAGCACTGTCTGTTGCCCCTTACCTCGTGCTGCTTTACAAAAGCATAGTCCAACCCATACTGCTGTACTGTTACTACATTTTGCTCAGTGTCCAACAAAAACAAACTCACCGGCATCACACACTGCATCCAAAATCATCAGCCTTCCCACACCCAAAATATCAGACATGAACAAAAGAGCCATCACACAACTAGCATTTGCCAGAGCAAATGACACCGACCACCCTCTCAATCACCATTTCACATTACTGCCATCTGGACAGAGGTACAGAACCCCTAAATGGAGAAGGCCCTGTTTCAGCAGGAGCTTTGTCCCTGCTGCCATTGCAGCACTAAACAAACTGTCACGGTGAATGTGTCATGTATGGGTTTATGGTTTTATGTTTAATGTGTTTTACTGTCCTACCTGTGTTCAGATGTGCCTATTTGTGTTGATCTGTACTAAAATGGCTGTGAAAACTAATTTCCCCAAGGGGACAATAAAATCTAGAAAGTAACAGCGTCTCAGCTGATGTCTCTGACTCGATACAGGTTAAATGTATTAACACCGATCATTGCATAATGATTGAAACTTATATTAATGAGTTAAATCTTTCTTCAGAGCACCGCATTCATCAGCCGCTCTCTCTCTCTCTCTCTCTCTCTCTCTCTCTCTCTCTCTCTCTCTCTCTCTCTCTCTCTCTCTCTCTCTCTCTCTCACACACATACATACAGTTATCGGACACATGTGTAAACTCAGTCTGGATAAAAGCAACAGACTTTATAAACGTAGTAAATGTAGAGCTGGAGGAGATGTCGGGGCGCGCTCTCTGTTTGACTTGACACAGCGCAAATGATGGCGACAGAAAGGAATGATAAATTTCTGACGCTAAAAACTGTAAAAAATAAATAAAACTTTGGGGTTCAAACATGTATGAAAAAACCTAAATTAACACTGAGTTGACATAGTGAAGCTGTGCATGGCTCCCTGGTGTCTGCCCCAAACTTGGTGGGCTGTGCAACTTCTCCCAGTTGTGGAGCTGTCCGTGGTCTCTGTGTCTGTAGCCAGGGACTGTTTGTTTATTTATTGCAAGTCATCGCAATATTAAACATTATCGCATGTTTTCCTAATATCGTGCAGCCCGTATTTGTGTGTGTGTGTGTCTCTACACCACGTGATTGGCTGCACCTGTGTCTTATCCTTTCAGAGCTGCACTGTTAACAGAGAAATCATTCTGAGGAAGCTCTCAGACAAACTGCAATAACACAAGAAATGTACATTATACTGACAAGGTTTTCCACTGTTAACTTTGCTGAACACAGATATGTTAGATTCATGTAGATACTGTGAAAATGACGGAGAGATGGTAGTTTTAATGTCGGCCACATTTCTGATTCTGCTTTGGAGCTGGAGAGTTTTTTAACATTAAAGTTTATGGAGCTGATGAAGGTTCCTCTGGTTAATTTAATTGTCACTATGAAAAAACCCTATGTCATATTGCTTCAGTCAGCACATTATGTGATTTAGGACCGATTTATCTACACAATTTGTGTGGAGTGAAAAAAGCTGAAGAGCCACCCTCCGGGCGATTATGTCACCCACTCGACTCACCACATACACACATCTCTCAGAAAATGCATAAAACTTTATTATTCCAAAAATTTGACAAAGTTTGGAGAACTAGAAACCTTTCAAAGAGCTGTAGGTTTTTGAAGATTTGAACATTTTCCCAATCATTTTATAGGGATGGTTAACCCATAATGAAAATTCACTCATCTACTCAGCACTATGCCTATGTAGGGGGGGTTGAAGTGTTTGAGTCCAGAAAACACTCTTGGTGTTTCAGGGGCAAACAGCGTTGCAGCCAAATCCAATACAATTGAAGTAAATGGCGACCACAGAAAAGAACACAAAATGCATCCATACTCTTGCCGTGGTCATCCAAGTGTCTGTATAGACTCGAAACGGCTTCATTTGCACCATGTTTTTCGCCTAAATGTCCGTTGTTATCCTCTTCCTAGTTACTGCTGCATCTCTCATGAAAACTTACAAGTATCCCTGCTAGTGCTATAGTATGCACTGAGAGTCTGACAGCAGTGTGGAAGTGTTTCTTCTTACACTGTGGGTGCAGCAGTTTGCTGCTGAAAGAGCTACTTGGGGCTGCCACAGTTTCATGAAAGGGGTGAGAGCTGTTGTCCATGATGGATTTCAGCTTCGCTAACATCCTCCTCTCATCTACATCAGTGGAGTCCACAGGGCACTCTAAAACCAAGCTTTCCCTCTTAACTAGTTTAACTGCCCCCTTAACTAGTATTATCTAGATAATATGATGAATCCATCTTTTCTTTTTTATGTCTAAGGGTATCAGGACATTCTTCTACACCAACCGTCAGACCTGCCAAGATTGGCTGACAAGGATTCGCTTGGCACTGATGAGGGTTGGTCTCCTGTCTGGTCAACCGGCAGTTACCATTCGTCATGGCTTTGACCTGCTTACAGAGATCAAAAACAGTAGCACCCAGGTCAGTACATATACATTGCTACATGAAGCTTTCAAGTGATTCACGTATGCTCTACTTTCAAATGTTCTGTGTAGCAGACATTTTGATAAGCAGCAGGCAATGGACACTGGCTGGAGCCTCTGTTGCCTCTATGTGCCTGTCTCTTGTATATAATTGGTACCCAATTATACTGCATTATTTGACAGTATCATCTCATTCCATGTTAAGCATGTTTTTGTGTGCTTTTCAGGGTCCAGAGGTGGAGATTCCTCTGACATTACTGGTGGAGGCTCTGTGTGAGTTGCGATGTCCTGAGGCCATCCAGGGCCTGGCAGCCTGGAGCCTCTTCACCAATGGCAGGAGTCTGAGTTGGTTGTCGTCAGTCGCTCTGCAGGCTGAGGGACGGTAAGCAACACCATCTTTACCAGACATTCTTGTAGCTCAGCAGAATACTCTGCTACATCCTTTCCATTCACATGTTATCTGTTCATTTATTTGGTTGTCCTCTGCTAAATAATAACTGTTTAGATTTGAGAAGGCAGCTCTGGAGTATCAGGATCAGCTTTCTGCGGCTACAGGGATGGACTGCAGCATAAAAAGCTCTGAATGCTGCCTGCTCAAACTTTCCAGCAACACAAGCAGCCCCAAGCACAGCAGCAATGGTAACCATCTCTTATAATACAGTCCACCTGCCATAAGATTTGATTAATTCAATTTGTATATGCACCTAAGTCATTATGTCAATTCTAATTGAGGTTCTCAACACATCTCTATTTAATTCAAAAATCAATCTTTGAGAACAGGCTTGTGTTCAAAGTTTACACTGCTGTTAGAGAGGTAATTGATAACCTAAAATGTATCCGTGTGTTGCTAAAAAGCAGTGATATTCATCATGAATATCTATAAAGCAATGTAAATATGCACTATTTAAATTTTGATAATGAATCTTTAATATCTCCATTACATCAGTTGGTTCAGCAGCAGTTGGCAGGTTCTAATGTTTTGCTCTCAACAGAAGGAAATATGTAAAAATATAAAACAAATGTAACCACAAGCAGCAACAAGCGAGTGTCAGGCTCGACAAATCTGAGCAAAGCCAGATCAGCTAGTTTGATTCTGTTAAAAGTCATAATCAAACATATCACATTGTTTAAATGAGTTTAATAATTATTAACAGTAAATATTTTATGTGGAGTTAATGAGTTGTGAGGCATACAGTTTTGTGTATGTTCAGCCATTTGCAAAATTTTTAATTGATGGCCATGTTTTTTGTGTAATCATATAGTTGTTTTATAGGACTCTTTATCTTAGTCTTGTGCGACTGTATTTTAGTTACATTTGCCGTGCTCCTTTGGTGCTCTGATATATTCTTAAGAAGTAGTTTTAAATACCTGTAAATCTCAAAACCTGCACTAAGTTTGAACAGTTCATTCATAATGTACTGCAGAATCGTACATGTCCTAATTTAAATGCTTTTTTTGAAGGTGACAGCAGGAAGACTGTATTGCTGAAATCCAGTGAGTGTTCTCCTGAGGTGATCAACTTCCTGGCCAACAAAATGTGTCAATGTTATGTGGCACTCAGTGATTGGGCCTCGGTTAAGGAGTGGCAGGCCACTGTCAATGCCCTCAAACAGAACTCCCCCAACCCCATCAGCATCAACCTTAGGACAGATTTCAACTACATCCAGGCTCTGAGCCGCTTTGAGGAGGGAGATCTGGCACAGTGTGGGGCTCAATTGGAGCTGCTGCCCGGAGAGGACTACAGTTCACTCGGCAACAAGGATAAGCTGGGTAACAGATTTACTATATACTATCTTCTACTTTTCTTCACTTCTACTAGAATGTTAGAATTATGTATGTTTTTAATTTAATAAAGTGTTAGACTCACACTGTGTGTGTGTGTGTGTGTGTGTGTGTGTGTGTGTGTGTGTGTGTGTGTGTGTCAGATTTGAAGAGGCTTCTGCCCTCCATGAGTCCAGATCCAACTGAGCTGCAGAGAGCAATTGAGGTGCAGCTTCTTCGAAGTGCTGTAAGTGCCATGTCAAAAGCCAATCAACAGCAGGAGCAGAGGACAACAGCCAGTCCAGAGTGAGTACAGTCCTCAAATATTGGAAACAGAAACCACTGCCAGGTCCTGAAGGGTTTTGGGATCCAGGTACCCACGAAGACCTTTTTGTCATTGTTGCTGTGTAAATACTGTTGGGAAATTTAGCTCAGGTTGGGGAAATATGACATTAATCTGAATTATCATGCAGAACCGCTGTAACTATTCCACCAGTATAATAATTACAGTCAGCATGATAAAAATAACAAGTTTTTATTATTGTCTATAAAGCACAATTTTACTTAAAGAAAGGAAGAAATTGAACATGTAAGAAATCAGATTCATAACGTGACAGAAAACGAAAACAAAAGTATAGATGTGTTAATCGTGCTTTTGTCAAACCAATATCAAATCTCTTTTGGTTTTGTTGTAGCACATTGGTGCGCTGCCTGAAACAGACTGGACGAATCTGCTTGGGTCCTCTTCGCCTGTCCACCCTCACTCTGTCTGATGCCCTGCCTACTCTACCCACCCTACAACTGCACTGCACTGCCACCCTGGAGAACACCCTCACTGGACAAGAAGTATGTTCACCCACACTTTTCATTTGACCTATGTCATCTGAATTTAATGCATTAACAATAAGAATGTGACATCACAAAATAAAGGTATATTATGAAAAAGAGCACAAACACATATCCTTAATTCGTCACTAAATATGTAATGACAGTGTTGAATTAATGTCTCCCATGGTTGGCTTGTTTAGAGGTAGACATAGTCTAAACTAAATGGGTGCAAAAAGAGCTACTAAGTAAACTTCATGATTGTGCTGACAAAATAAAACAAGCTGGGAGCTGGTGTGTTCTTTGCAGGACTGTGTAATTCCTCTATGCAGTGAGGTTCTGAGCTCTTGTAAGCAACAGGACATCCAGCCTTTCCTTCAGGCCCTCAGATACACCACGTTCCAAAGACAGCTCCTCCAGAAACTCAAAGGTAAATATCTGAGACTGAAGTAGGTGTATTGGCTGATCAAATTTGTCATACTGTTTGTTGGCATCCGCTACCAGTTTATTCCTCTGCACTGGCGAAATCCACTGTTTTTTAGTTGTCTGTACGCAAGTACTGTGACCTTACCACACACACTTTTTATGTGTCCTAGTCTGTTTCAGAGGACTAAAGCCTCATCTTGTTTTCTTCTCGTTTTAAAAAAAGATGAGGAATCTCATTCAGTCCTTCATCACAAACACTTGAAATGCTTTATGAATCTTATAACCAGTGTGAACTGGAAGATTGATCACAGAAACAAAAGTTTTATTATTAATAGGGGCATTTGACTATTGTTTTGAAGTGGTTGAAGCATTTGCTTTTACAATAACGTCTTCACAATAAAAGCCACTTGTTGAAACACCAATGGAAAGCAATGAAAAAGGCAGCAATACCTTTACACTGTCTTAAAATGATGGTGAACAGAAAAATAAGTTGCATTACATTTCATTTAGCTTTTATCCAAAGCGACTTACAATAAGTACATTCAACCATGAGGTTACAAACCCTGAACAACAAGACTCTGAGGCTGGACAAGGATTTATCTTGGCCTATGGAGGAAATCACTTTGTCTTTGTAAAGCTCAGAGATTTCTCTATTTCTCCATTCTTCAGGTTACTCTTCCTCCATAGATGGCCATCTTGTGGAGCTTTGGCTGACAGCTGTCAAATTTGCCCGGAAGAAAGGTAACATTTCCCTGGCGTCCCGTCTGCTTAGCCAGTGCGCTGGTGGAACACAAGAGGAGAAGCCGCAGGATGAATTGAGCCAGACCTTCAGGCGTCTTACTCTTGAGGGCACCCTAGGGGAAAAATGGGGAGCAGAGCTGCAGATTGAAAAAGCCAAAGTCCTGAGAACTGCAGGTGAGGAGCAGGAGACATCCAAAAGCTGTGAACTGAAATTGGAGCAATAGTTTATAGCAGTTTTTATTGACTGATTTTATTTTTTTAAGATAAAGCTGACTTGCTTTTATGAAGACGGCATGAAGTTAATTTCCATGTGCCAGTTGCCACAACCAACTATATCTCTGCGGTGTGTTTATAATGTTGCTCAGGATACAGTCTTAAGCTTCTTCTAAGCCCTCTGTGTCTCTGCAGGACAGTCCATGACAGCCATGGAGATGCTGAGCGGGGCTGCTCTGTCCTACTGCCATGTAGAGAAGAATGAAGGTGCTGCGTGCCGCTCACTGCTGACACTCTGCAAATGGCTGTTGGCCGACTGGAAGGACATGACACCTCAGCTTAAACAGGCA
The DNA here is from genome assembly GCF_022539355.2 of Hippoglossus stenolepis. Classification (NCBI taxonomy): domain Eukaryota; kingdom Metazoa; phylum Chordata; class Actinopteri; order Pleuronectiformes; family Pleuronectidae; genus Hippoglossus; species Hippoglossus stenolepis. The sequence goes on from NC_061498.1 coordinate 22,570,755, forward strand.
TGCTTACCAATCAGTAAAACTGCAACTTGACTTTGGTTTAATTTTCAATATTTTAAAATGTAACCTACATGCCGCTGCTGAAGTATTCATTGATAAGGCATTTTGTGCTTGGAAGAATGTTTTTACTCTTTTTTTTTTTTTTGTAAGAGTTAAAGATGCTAAGCAATGATTGGCATATTTTTTACACACTGCTTTGCTTATTTCAAGTGATCCAATTATGCTTTTTGGGATTGTCCCTTTCCTACAGTTTATCATTGCTCTTTCATACATGTAGAAGTAATACCTAATTTGCAATGTTTGCTTTATTTTGGAAAAGAGTCTTTTAAAATGTAACTTAGACTTCCGTTTACTTTGACTTAAATTGGTACATCAGAACCGACACCATTTTTACTCTAGCTACAAGGTTGTTTGAAGCTCATCAGCAAGCCTCTGGGTAAGGGGTGTGATATGTTCTCTAAGCAGCTGATCAATCAGAATTGACTGGTCTTTGTGGGAGGTCACAGAGCTAAGAGAGAGGGTGAAAAGAGGCTCTGAGGCAGTGAACAGTAAACAATTGTATTTTGAACATTACAGCAGGTAAACCTGTTCTATTAGGCATTCAAAGAAATATGTTGAACCTGTAAATTACCTAAATCAAGTCTCCCTTTACACTAGTTATGCACAGGATGGTATTATTAAAGAAAAGAATAGAATTTAAGGCCTTGTTATGCTTCTGTGTAGGTGGTAAAGAAGTCAGGAACAGTAAACTCATCCAATGCTGTGAGCAGCATGTCACTTCTGAGCCGGAATATCTCTGCTCTGCTCGAACTTCCCCTCGAGGACCAAGGCATTCCCCACATCATCACAGAGACCTCAGGTAACAATAATACGATGTTGAATAATACGACACATCTGTCAGGTATGTCCATATTAGGAATGGGAGAAGAGATCTTATACATAATGAACACAACTCTCACTTTTGCGATTCTGAATTTGTTCATAAATGTCAATCTAAGTTTTCTTTTTTTTTTTTTGAAATGCAGGTTAATAACTGACGTCATGTTTCATTCCACAACACACACTCATGGTTCTGCTTACTACCTCCTTTCCACCAAAGTAAACTGAGTGCTTGTGCCTCAACCTGCAAACCTCTTAAGAACCAGTTTTCTTTTTCATGGGCTACAGCAACTTACTATATTCAATGCACAATATTCACATTAATATCAATTCATATTTACAGCATCTGTTCAATGCACAATATTTAGCTTTTTCAGTTCAAAAATATGTTCTGTAGAGGAGCTGCTACTGCAGCACAATGTTTTTGTACAGGCTTTGCCTTGAATATCACCATAATTTTACGATCGATTTACTAATGTCTGGTGATTGCACGGTATTACTGCTCCTTGACCTCAGTGCCGTATTTGACACCATTGATCATAACATTCTGATCAATAGACTAACGCAATGCGTCAGCATATCCGGCACTGCCCTTAGTTGGTTCAAGTCATATCTCTCAGATAGACAAATATCCGTTTCCATTGGAAATAACACCTCATCCTTGGCTCCACTGTTGTGGAGTGCCACAAGGTTCCATTCTTGGTCCCATTCTATTTTCACTCTACATGCTCCCAGTAGGAAATGTCATAAGCCATCTTAATGGGATATCATACAATTCCTATGCCGATGACACACAAATATGCTTGTCCTTCAAGCCAGACTGACATCTTACTGATAGTAAGATGGCGCCGAGGATGGCTGCCGTGTCTCAAGCTCCCCCACAGCTCTGCTCTTTTTTCTTTTTTTTTGTTATTTATTGTGCATTGTGCACACTGACCAAGCGAGCCCTATTATACGTTATGATAGAGAACAACTTCTGCATATCAGGTTGACGGTGGAAAACACTTTTCACCGCCACCAGCAAACAAAGGGGAATACCCATGGCGATGTTTACCTGTTGTACCTGGAGCACAGAGGCTACGAAGGAAATGAGGGTCGCGGGCAGACGTCCTAGTCCGGCTGAGGAAACGTGAGAACCGGCCTCCACTACCAAGTATTCTTCTGGCTAATGTTCAGTCTCTGGATAATAAACTGGACAAACTTCAGAGCAGGATGGTTTTTCAACGGGACATTAAGTTTTGTAACGTCATGGTTTTCACGGAGACTTGGCTTGACCCCTCGATCCCGGACTCCGCCATTGTTCCCGAGGGGGTCTCCATTTACCGTCAGGACCGGACAATAAACTCAGGGAAGAGCAAGGGAGGAGGTGTCTGCTGCATGGTGAACAATCTGTGGTGCTCAGATGTGGAGATTATTTCTTCGGCCTGTTCTCCGGACCTGGAGCACCTCATGATCAGATGCCGACCTTATTATATCCCAAGGGAATTTACATCGGCCGTTATAACAGCGGTGTGTCTACCAACAAATGCCGACACAAATCAGGCCCTGGACGAGCTGCATGCGGCCGTGAGGACAGAGACCTCACGGCCAGAGGCTGCGTTTATTGTGGCCGGTGAATTTAACAACGCCAGGATGAGGAAAGTCCTGCCGAGATACCATCAACACATAAGCTGTCTTACTTGTGGTGAGAACACACTCGACCATGTTTACAATCCCTTCCTGGATGCATATAAGGCCCTCTCTCGCCCCCCATTCGGCAAATCAGATCACGTCTCAGTTCTGCTGCTGCCTTCCTATAGGCAGAAACTCAAACGTGACAGACCGGTGACTCGGACCATTCAGCGGTGGTCTGACCAATCAGACTCTGCTCTACGGGTCTGCTTCAGCACTACAGAGTGGTGTGTGTTCCAGGACAACAACATCCACACATACACGGACGCAGTCATCTGCTACATCAGCAAATACATCGATGACGTCTGCCCCCCTGTAATATCCAGGGCAGATGTGTGGAGATCACTTAACCGGATTAACACACGCAAGGCACCTGGACCTGATGGCATCCCTGGCCGAGCTCTCAAGGTGTGTGCAGATCAGCTGGCAGATGTGTTCACAGACATTTTCATGACTGCGTGGCCACCCACAGCTCCAACACCATCATTAAATGGTCTACAGAGAGGAGGTCAGAGCCCTGATCCCCAGGGTCCCCAACCCCCATCTCAACGTCAGCAAAACAAAAGAGGCTGATCGTGGACTACAGGAAGAGACAAGTATTAGAACACGCCCCCCTCTCCATCAATGGGACTACAGTGGAGAGAGTCAGCAGCTTCGGGTTCCTCTGGGTTGACCTGACCTGGACCAACCACACAGACTCTATCAGGAAGATGGCCAGATAGCTGCTCTTCTTCCTCCGCAGGCTGCGGAGGCTCAACATGGATGCCAGGATTCTCTGCAATTTCTACAGGTGCACCTTAGAGGGTATCCTGACTGGCTGGATCGCCGCCCTGAACCGTAAGGCTTTACAGAGGGTGGTGAAGTATGCTCAGCACATCACCAGGACGGAGCTGCCATCCATGGAGGACCTCTACACCCAGCGGTGTCAACACATAATGATTAACTTTTCTTAAATTACTAAAATCTTTCTTCATATCTGTGCATTCATTCTTTTATCCCCACTGACTCCTCTCCGCTCTCTTCCTCTTTCTCACGTGCTGAAAAGCACACACTGTCATCAGATACATGTGTAGGCTCAGGCTGTGTAAAAACAACATATTTTGGTCTTCACCAACACAAATGTCATGTTTCACACAGTGACATCCGATTACAAGTGGTCACAACAAAGTTGTGGTTGGTCTTGTTTGTCACAATAATCCTTCACTCAGGCTCTGACGTAGGCGGTTAGGTTCGTAATTCTAGACCAGTAGGTGCCACTCTGGAACCAGTTTTTATGTCCGAGAGCCAGTTCTTGGCTGTCTAACACAAAGAACTGGTTCCAGATTAGGCACTGGCTCCAAACTGGCCTTGGAACTGGCTTGGTGGAAAAGGCCCCAGGAATATCTGCAACAATGTTATTTTTTTACTTGAAGTACTTTTACCATGTATGAGTCTTGTACTGCTTAGCACATTAGGGCTGTGTTTTTCAATCAAAAGAATTAGTCGAGTTGTCAATTGATTCTCGCTTCATGTTAATCTGTGCAGTGAGTGTGGGTGTTGGTGAGGCAGACTTCGTGTTGGGCCAACTCTACCAGCTCTCTACCAGCCTGGCTCCAGAGGTGGCCAAGTCCTGGGCAGCCCTGGCTAGCTGGGCTTACCGCTGGGGCAGGAAGGTGGTGGATAATGCCAGGTTAGTGGACCCACTGGCAAACATGTCTAGGTACCAGTTTGAAGCTTCTCTTGTATAATGTAATACAATTCTTCCGTTGTGAAGTTATGTTAATGTGTGGTGGTTGTACACTGTTATCAAAGATGCCATTATATTGTATTTTCATGCTCATCAGCCCTATAAACAGTCTATTATTTCTCCTTTTTTTTCTCCTCAGCCAAGGGGAAGGATTGCCTCTCTTATCAGAGGAAAAGAAGGAGGTAGAAGAGCTGCTACCAGCAACCACTAGCGAAGAAGACAAGGAAACAATCTTTGGTATTCTGGGACAGGCTATGTGTCGTCCTACTGGCATACAGGTAGAGATTTTTTGTGTCTCTACGCCGTCGACAGCCAGTGGCCAGAGGCATTATGGTTTTGTGTTGTCCATTTCATTCTTGTATCATTCTCTGATTGAATTTCTTAACATTGCTACAAGTGATTATATTTTGGTTGTCAAAGATCAAGGTCACTGTAACCGCAATAGCTCAGGAACACTTCCAGGGAGTCCTTTCAAATTTAGTACAAAAGTTGACTTGGACTCCTGGATGATTGATTTGGAATTTGGAGATCAAAACTTGTTTTGGCCTAATGAAGCGGGTTTCCCTTTAGGGAATTTCGTCACATTTTGATCAGTTATCACTTGGACTTAAAGATTAACTGATTAGATTGCAGTTGTCAAAGGTCATATGAATCCTGAAAAAATGTAGGTACACAGAAACTGACAGTCACACAGTAACAAACTTAAACATGATCCTTTAAATCCTTTACTGTGTAGATAAACAATAAGTAAATGTGCGTTGATGGAAAGGGATGATTCAAGCTCGGTTTCCTCTGAAAAGGTTTTTGTTAAGTGGATTTTGAATAGTTGGGTGTTGGAATATCACTTACCCAACTCAGTGGGTGTTTTGGTGGTGTTCAATTCAATTACTATTCCAGATTGTGTTTTTTGAAGTATCTCATTTCTCTATGTTCATATGTTACTGCAGTGCAGATTGTTCTGAATCTACTGTTCTGTTGTGTGTCAGGATGAGGACATGGCTCTACAGCAGGAGGACAATGAGGACGACATGGTAGACGTAATCTGGCGGCAGCTGACTGCTTCATGTCCCTGGCTTGGGGAGGTGGGCCAACCTGTCACAGATGGTCTGATCCGTGTTTGGAGACGGGTTGTGGACCGCATCTTTGGCCTGTATCGGGTCTCCTGCCAAGCCTATTTCACCTTCCTGAAGCTGAATGCTGGACAGGTCAGATTCAGAGATGCAGTTTGCAGCCGCTGAAGTCCATGATTGGTTGAAAGGGCAACCTTTATTTTGTCTGTGTTGTGTTTTAGGTCCATATAGATGAGGATGACCCTAAACTCCTGCTGTCCTATCACAACAGCAAACAGAGCAATGACGATGTGATTGTCATGGCAACCCTGCGTCTCCTTCGTCTGCTGGTGAAGCATGCTGGTGAACTGAGGGAAGGGCTTGAGCTCGGCTTAGCCTCTACCCCTACAGCTCCCTGGAGGGGTATGTCACACGGCAAAATATGCATCCACACCTGAATTCTTTACAGGTTTTTGCCTTAGTCCATAAAGATTGGTTTAGATTTATAGTTTTCATATGAAAATGGTAAGTCACCTCTGCAATAGTTGTTACAGTAATGTACATTTATGAGTGGAGTGCCTTTCTAAACATGCCTGTTTTCAGTGTTCTGTTTGCTTGGCCTATGGTAATGCTCCGCTTTGTGTTTATCATACCTGGTTTATCTACAATGAAGATTTTGTAATTTTTTTCATAAAATGAATTTTCTTTATTATTATTATTTACATTTGGGATTCATATATATTTGAATGATTGACTTAATTGGTAGTATTTTTTCATACATTGCATGGTGACTATTTCAGAGGTCTGTTAAACAATAGACACAATCAGACCCAGGTTCACAGCCTTAGAAAATTTGTGATTTTATTAACGTTGTTGACGTGATGGATATCAGTTCCAACGACTCCTGTGAATGTCTGTGGTAGTCCGATGTGATCAAATAAAAAAAACTAAAGTATCAAAATTATGTGATGCCGATTTTGACCTAGTTACTTTCCACTGCTGTAGTTTATCCAAGGACATTGAAGAATACATGTTCAACATGTCCACAGACTGATTTATTTGTTGACTGTTTATTCAATTTGTATTAATATTGAATGCATCAAGTGTCCAAAACACACCAAAGGCAGCACTGCCCTTCCTTAGGAAAATTACAATAGACATTTATGAAGTCGATAAGGATATGGTTCATGAGATATGCGTTTCAGGTGCATAGACAGGTAGGCAGACGATAGAGAACAGTTTTATATATGAAATGATTGGCTTGTGGTCAGGCAGTGGAATCACTACTGAGTAACTGAGTTGGAATATGAGAACAGCAAGAACATGTATCAGATCCATTCATGTTAATCGTCTTAACACTTCATCTTCTACCATAGACAGCAGTTGGTGTTAAATGCATTTAATTGTGAATTCCATATTTCTGGTTTCTTGCTGGAGGATAGTTGTTGTAATGTCCCTGTTACAGTTGAGTGACTGCAGAGTGAGTTGCTTAACGATGTAGCTCTTCCTCTGCCTTAGTCCTACTCAACAGATGTATATAGAATTTTGTATCATTTGATCTGCTCTTCTGAATAGCCATTTTGAGACCACTGATCAAAATATTTAGAACAAATGTCTGCTGATAATCTGTGGCAGATGGATTGGAGCACCTTATGGCTTTTATATACTGATACATATACACTAAATTCCCTTCGGGATCAATAAAGTATCTATCTAATGTGTATCCTCCTCAGGTATCATCCCCCAGCTGTTTTCCCGTCTCAACCATCCAGAGGCATACATCCGACAGAGTATTTGCAGCCTGCTATGTCGAGTGGCCAAGGACTCCCCACATCTCATCCTCTACCCAGCTATTGTGGGCTCACTATCCCTCGGAGGGGAGGGTCAGAGTGCAGGTATTTGTTAAATTCTGTTGCAATGTGCAGCTCCTTAATGTCAAAGAGCCAAAGATTATTAATCATCAGTCGAAGACCCCTCAGTTCACTGAGTTTCTTCAAGTCACCATTCCTTTTTTTGTTTTGTCAGCATGCAGTGTACTTCAGGGTACGCTTATAGCTTGAAAAGAGTGTGCGCCTGTGTGCGCGTGCGCACATGTCAGTAAGAAAACAAATTTCAAAATTAACACCAAATTCCAGTTGTGGGATTTATATATATCTAGTGTCAGCAAAAAATGTTGCACATACTGTATATACTATATTCGTAATGAACAGCCAAATCTGATTTTGACTGGAAAAGTTCTGTTGGGTACAGCTGTAAACATGTCTCATTTATATAATACATTTATTCTAATTATCTTCACTGCCACTGGCAAAACAAAAACTTAATTCGACTACCACCAATGTTTATGCAAAGAGTTTCTCTACTCTCTGGAACATTTACAGCCTAACAGTTGTATGTCTCACTCATCCATTCACACACATTGGCACACTTATGACACAGCATGAGTAATAGTTAGGGTTTCAGTATCTTACGTGGAAGAGCCAAGGGATCAAACCATGTACCTCCTGAACACCAGATGACTGCTCTACCGCCTGAGCCATGTTGCCCACATTACAATGACAATTATCAGGAATACCAATGCAAATGTCGAAACTGTCAATTTTCGATTTATTGATAATGATGTGTTGACAGGGAGCAAATTACCATCAGCGCTGCCGACTTTCCTGGGAAGCATGCAGGGAGAGGGCCTGGGTGGTGAGGAGGAGGAGCAGCCAGAGGGTGTTGGACAAGAGGGAGAACCAGACGAGCTGGCAACCTTTTGCTCCAGTCAAGATCAAGCCATGATGCAAGACTGTTACAGCAAGATCGTGGAAAAGCTGTCCTTTGCCAACCCTACCATGGTGCTTCAGGTAGGAGGCTGCACACATTTAACCTTCTAAACTGTTTCATGGACAGAGTTTGTACCTGTCCTAGGCAGACACCATGTAAGAACCAGCATTACACAATATGTTCTTGTACACAGTCAGTGATAAACCTTGTTTATTGAAAGATTAATGTCTTTAAATCAAGCAGAAGTGACGAGAAGAGAGTGGACCAATAAAGCAGGGGATTTTTATAGTTTAGCTATTAAAGATGGCAGCATTTGAGTTAACACTTCTAATCTAACACCTTTTTAAGTGCACTTAAAGTACAGGAAGATGTGTGTTCATATTTGTAAGCTGTGGCTGTGTGGTCTGGCTCAGTGCGACCATCTCCTATAATACAAATGCTGACATTAGCGCTTTAGCCCTAACCCTATTAACAGATTGCAGTAGAGAAAAGAAAATATCTGTGTTGGTGCATCACGTCGAGCCTTTGAATCAGATTCACACTGTATTTTTTTCAAAGCTGGTAATGAGTCCTTTGTGCTGAACAGGTCCAGCAGCTGGTGGCTGAGCTGCGGAGAGTTACGTTACTGTGGGATGAATTGTGGCTGGGTGTGTTACAACAGCAACACATGCATGTCCTGCGCAGAATCCAACAGCTGGAGGATGAGGTCAAGAGGGTGCAGAACAACAACACACTACGGAGGTGAGGATCACAAATTTATATGTTTAGAAGCTGAGCTCCCTCCTAGACTTCAGTCTATTCTTCATGAACAGCTAAAAGTAGATATTCTTTAACTTTGCTTTTTTAACTATACGAGTAATTGTACTTTATTTTCTGTTTGTTAAACACTAATGCAAAACTCTTTGGACAAAGACTCTTTTGTCATCTGACTGTTCTTAAACACTGCTGTCATTTCTCTTTATCTCTGTGACTACATCCACACTTCACTTGTTTGAATATTACATTTTTAAGGGCATTCGTTGCCACTTGTACAAATATCTTGGTTTGTTTCCAGCTTGGGATTTTATGCTGCTGGGTACTGATAGTTTTTGGTAAATGGACTGCATTTCTAAAGCTGTTTTTTTTTTTTTCCTAATTTACCACATGGTTCTTATTCAGTATGACTGCAGTTCCTTGTTCTAACATTACCATCTTTTGCTCTATTTTCTAGTCTCAAGGCATCAATCTTTCATAAATGACATCAAAAAACACTCAATACTCATCTCTGCAGACAGAACCAAGCTTACAGACCTGTGTTAGACTAGTAATTTAACAAAACCCTATTTAGTGATGCTCTTGGCTTTTCAGTCTCTTTGGGTCAGTTGGACTTGGGGTTCAAATTGCTAAATTGCGTGGACCCACGTAATTGTTGCTTCCAAGTCTATTTACAGTCTTTGTTGTGCTGCAGGGATGAAAAGATTGCCATAATGCGTGAGAAGCACTCTGCTCTGATGCGTCCCGTGGTTTTTGCCCTGGATCACGTCTGCAGCATAACAGCAGCTCCAGCCGAGACACCACATGAGACCTGGTTCCAGCAGACTTACGGTGATGCCATCACTTCTGCCCTGGAGCGCCTGAGAAACCCTGCCAACCCTGCAAACCCTGCCAGCAGCTGGATTCCCTTCAAACAGGTGTGTGTGTGTGTGCGAGCCGTTTTATAACATATAAAACTGACCAAACCTTAATGACGTAAACACTCCGAAAAGGATGGTCCCGAGGGGGTGGTCCCTAACTGGTCGCAGGAGATTGCATATTATGAAAGGGGCAGAGTAAAGTATTAATTAGTATTAAGAAATATTTTGTTCAGGTTTCAATATATGGAAATCTTTTAATTACTATGTTTTGTGTGTTTATTCGGCTAAATTTTGTGACAAAAACATGTAAAATGTTTGTATATTTCAATTGATAACACAAATGTAGTACTTTTACGATTTATTATGTTTTATTTACTGACATAACCTTTGATCTTAGGTTGTGCAGAGTATAGTGAGATGAAGCATTTTAAGACTCTCGAAGAAATACTACTGTTGGCATGTTACTCCACATTATGTGGCCCTGTCAAAGTGAATTAAATCACAGCCATTGAGTCTCAAAGGCCCAACAGTGTGGATACCGTTTTACTATATTCATCTAATTTCTTCAAGACGGTGTTTACCTGAAGTCACTACACACAAAACTCAGTACACTTGATTATCCAGTCTTTTATGCACTGTTTGTGTTGTAGTTAAACCGAAATTTACAGATATTCGTTGAGCCTCTCATGAAAGTGAAATTTAGTATAAGCAGTCTGCAATCAAGTGCAAATTTAATAATGCTAGACATTAGTCTAGAATCCATCATAGATTTTGATTTACACGCACACACACAGTATTAATATGTATGTAAGACTGCTACTTTTTTCACTGTGCTCCTAAACACATTTGTGTTCCTATCTTTTTTGCATTTAAAAGTGTCAAATAAAGGCATTTTTGATACTTGATGGTTTATGAGCAATTTGCCAAGTGCTATAAAAGTACTTGAGTCGGTTCTCAGCCCTATTTACTGTACAGGTTAATGTCTATATGACCTTCTTGCAACCATTTTGCATAGCTGACCCCAAATGATGTGTGTATTGGATAGATCATGATGAGCCTCCAGCAGCGTGCTCAGAAGAGATCCAGTTATCTGCTTCATCTGGATGAGATCAGTCCTCGCCTGTTGTCTATGACCACAACAGAGATGGCGCTGCCAGGTGAGGTGTCTGCATCAGATGCTGTCACCATACAGAGCGTAGGCAACACCATTACCATCCTGCCCACCAAGACCAAGCCAAAAAAACTCTACTTCCTGGGATCAGATGGAAACAACTACCCATACCTTTTTAAAGGTAAGAGACCAGCTCACTATAATAAACATGGGTTGGATAAATGAATGAATTTGGATATAAGCTATACATAGTTACTGCTTATCTGTGACGATTTTCAGATTGCTATCTTCATCAGTTGTATACTGTATGTGTATATAGGCAACTAGACTTGTGTTTCTTGAAGATGTTTGACCTGTCTTTCTGAGTCAAGGTGTGAATGGCTGTTGATACCTGTAAGTCATAGAACCCGTTCCTTCCTGCGGAGTGTAGGTCTGAATGCACCTAAATGTATCCTCAATGCATCTTGCGATCCAGTCACTCAGACCACATTCGGATATGGTACGGGACGTATGTGTCACTTCCTTTTGCTGTGTGAACACAAATGCATCCTCAGCCAAATATGAAGGCCCGCCTAGTCAGCTGAAGTCCTCTGACTTAAGAGTTTCACAATTTTTTTGTTTTTTGTGGGGTATATCTTTCTTCATAATGGAGCAGTACGCTGCAGATCCATTCACTCAGTCCCTCCTGACTCTGCACTCTATCTCTCTCTCTTACTTTGCTTGTACCAACAGTAAGAAACACACATACAAACAAGGGTTACGTCTGTAAACTCAAACTGAGTAAAAACAACTTTGGTCTGGTCACCTTGGATGTTGAGTATCCTGTTGGAATGTCCCCCCCCCCACTACCCCACTGGGGTAGTGTTAAACAATACACACCAACACTAGTCAGTAATTATTATAAGAACCTGTACACTATTTAAAGTTTACTTTGTTTGTTTAATTCGCTCTCGTATATATGTGGAACGCATTTAAACACACACCATACGAGACGCGCGCAGCCAGACATCAGGGTTAAAGTAATTGGAATGATCCAAATTTATGAACCAACACCATTGATTAATAACCAAATAAATAAGATTACGTTTGTGTGTGAAGAGCGACAGATTCAAACGCACATACAGGCTGCGGACATGAGAGTAGGTCTTGCTGCTTTTGTAGACTGATTTTTGAATTGAAAACCTTATTTTGAGAATTACAGCACAACTGTGCAATAACAGTGACAGTCTGATACCTTTTGGAATAACTTTCTTGATAAAAAGGAGTTCAGGTTTATCTGACTGATTGTATCATTTGATGAAAAAGGAACCATGTGCAGTAGGGCTGCAACAACTAATCGAATTACGCCGAACACGAAACAGTGAAACAAAGACACTAAATGTAATTTTCTAATTGTTTTACAGTGGTTATGTTCTAAAGCACAAAAACAACCTGCTGGAAGACTTTAGTGTAAATACAGACATGAATTCAGCTCAGTGCAGCTGGTATTTCTGTATGTGACGGAGACAGCTCTGTATCAGGCACATTCAGCAGGACAAGTAGTTTAAAAATGTTTTAACGTGTTTTAAAAGTATCGACAGATTAATCGATTATCAAAATATAAGTAAGATGCAGCCCTAATGTGCAGTAATATAGAAAATTCAGGATGTGATGCATCAAATCTTTGACGAGTGAATTGTAATTGAATCGTGAGGCTTGTGAAGATGCACACCTTTTAATTGAAAAAAAATTCTGTCACAATGTTTAAGCATGTCAAAGTTTTTGTTGAACTGTTAATTTATTATTATCAAGCTGTGGAAAAAGGAAGTTTAAACATTACCTTGACAAAGATTTCCGTCTTTGTTGAAATTTATACTTAAATTTCTCTCCAATTTATGCACCTTCAACTTCAATTTTTACCTTTTTTTTTTTTTTATATCAAGTTTTTGGTCTTTGATACTGAGGAGAAAATGCCTTTTTATAAATTTTAGTCCATGCACACACCCAACACAAAGCTTATTAAAGCCTGGCAGGAATTAGCCTTGATTAGACCTGGCTGAATTGTGTGAATTGAGAAGCAGCTTGAGCCTCAAGTGGAAGTTGGAGCTATTCAGGCTGGGCCTTTGCACTCTAGCCAGGATTAGTTTAGCCCCTTAATGGTAATACCAGGTCTGAACAGGGGATAGGGTGTGGATGTGTATTGTAAATTCCTTTGGCTAAAAGCATCAGCTAAATGATATGTAATGAGCTGTCTGGGGAGATAACTTAGGACAGCATTGTAGGTGGCTCATAATTGGTGCAGTAGAACGGTCTTCTCTGTTATCGATGGGTTTTCCAGGTTGACAAATATGCGTTCTTTTACTCATTTGTCAAACCATCTGTCCTCTCTGGCCAAAATATGTACATAACCAGCATGTCTAAGTAAACGGCTGAGTTCTTGCCTGAGGAACTGGCTCTCCTATTCTGTGCAATCTGTTTGTTTATTGTTTGTTTATAAAGATCTGAGCAATCCTTGTTGCATTCGACTTCATTATCCACATTGTTCTGTTTGTGTCCTTGGGGTGGACAAGCTTTTGCCTTAAGTTGTTGCCTGGCTTGGAGTGCACAGATATGTTAGTACCTAACTAATTTAAACATAGATAAAGCAATCATTCTATAACCAACCATAACAAAACTATTTTCTCCATAGCCTTGAAAAGCTCTGTTTCCCGATGACCAAGAAATGCTGGACAGGCCAGGGGAACTTTCTGAGTTAAACTATACAAGGCCTTTGCATGTATGAAAATGGGAAGCAGTGGTCCCTGTGGGTTTCCTGATTATCAACAAGAACTTTAAAGATCGGCTCCTGCCTGCTTGATGTTGCATTTGCAACCAAATCTTGCCAACTTCTCTTTACAGAGCCATAACTAGGGACACCCTGAAACTTTGTATCACCATTTAATCATATTGACCCATATCCCATTAAGCTCTGGCTTTAAGTTTATTGCTTAAGTGAGGTTAGAGATATGCATGATCTTATACAGATCAAATGGATTTATCAAAAGCATACAAGCGGTTCACAATTTGAGAAGAGTGCACAATACTTTATAGAGGAGAAGGTCAAGTATAGATGCAGCAATTCTATCCAAGGATACATGGAAGTCTTTCAACAGGGTAAATTGATTGTATCTATTTGAAATGCGGCCCAGGTTTGTCCTCGGGCAAAATATCTACTGTTCAGTAACCCTACTACAGAGGTTCTGGCTAATACCTTTACATCAGAACCCTTTTCTTGTCCAGAAAAATTTGTGAAACTTATTTGTACAATTGATGGGACCTCTTTTGGTTGAATCATGTCTCTCTGATCTCTGTGCAGATTAGGGTTTTGCTGCTAGACGGTGGACTCTGTGGTTTGACAGTGGTCAGTGCAATTGATAGCCAAATGTCAAGATCGTATTCAATATTTATCACTTTATGAATATTTGATACCATATGTGTTAACAAATCAATGAGTCGGTAGTATTGAAGTAGTGATTAGAATCTTGTATGTCTTAGGTTTGGAGGATTTGCATTTGGATGAGCGCATCATGCAGTTCTTGTCGATTGTCAACACCATGTTCACCAAGATCAACCAGCAGGAGCAGCCGCACTTCCATGCCCGCCACTACTCCGTCACCCCCCTTGGAACCCGATCAGGACTAATCCAGTGGGTTGATGGAGCCACACCACTCTTTGGCCTCTACAAGCGCTGGCAGCAGAGGGAGGCCGTGCTGCAAGCTCAGAAGGTTTCATTCTTCCATGTGCTATAATGTAACAAGTAGATGCACGCTGGGCAATGTAAACAGCTAGAATTTTTTTCTATGAAACTGCACCAGGCCATCCTCCGACCACTTCTTCTGTTACAACCCCACATTATGGTTAAATGCCCCATTTCAATTTAAATGCTTTTTTGTTGAAACTAACTGGACTAATTTTTCTTCCTTTGTCTAGACCCATGACTCATTTCAGCAGCAGCCAGTGCCTGCGGTTCCCCGCCCCAGTGAGCTGTACTACAGCCGCATTGGGCCAGCACTGAAGGCAGTGGGGCTCAGTCTAGATGTGACACGACGAGACTGGCCTCTTAGCGTCATGAAGGAGGTGCTGAAAGAGTTAATGGAGGCTACACCCTCAAACTTGCTGGCCAAGGAGTTGTGGTGTTCCTGCACCACACCCAGTGAGTGGTGGAGGGTTACTCAGGTAACCATGGCTGTTAGTTATCATTTTAAAACCAATGACATATGTGAGGGGAATTTCTCATCTTTTCATTTCATTTATCAGTGGGATGGGTGGTTCAGAGACGTGTTTAATTGATGTTGAGGGCGTACATCGTCAGTTTTCTGTTTGATTGATAATCCTTTTCTTTATCCTGCAGTCCTACGCCAGATCTACTGCTGTCATGTCAATGGTAGGATACATCATTGGCCTTGGTGACCGTCACCTTGACAATGTGTTGATTGACATGACCACTGGAGAGGTGGTCCACATTGACTACAATGTATGCTTTGAAAAAGGTCAGTTACTAAGAATGACATTAAAACCACAAATTATAGACATGTCTATATAAGAGCTACTGTGTCATTCATGTCTAACTTGCTGAGTAGAATATATGCAGTATTTGCCTTGAGTGAGTGTTAATAAAATGGAGCACACTGCATTCTTAATATATCTGTTTTAGCTGCACTGTAGCTGTACTGGGTATTTATGTATTTCATGTAGGGCTGGGCGATAAAACGATATCGCGATATATATCGATATCGACTGATATCGTGTGAATATTGTGATAAGATTCTCTTCCATATCGCCCAGCTATAATTTCATGTATTGTTATGTGTGTGGGTTTTGTGTGAATACTGTTTGCAAACCAAATTGCCTCTCGTGGACAATAGAAACTACCTTAACTGGTTTATAGATTAGTACGGTGTCAAGTTTGTGTTTTTGTGTCTCTAGGAAAGAGCCTGCGGGTGCCAGAGAAGGTCCCATTTCGGATGACCCACAACATTGAGACTGCCTTGGGAGTCACTGGGGTGGAGGGGATCTTCAGGCTGTCCTGTGAACAGGTTACTCTCATATCATACAACAAATATATGCCACCACCTCGCTCTACTGGATATACTGGATTTGCAATAGAGGACAAGTAATAACTTCAAGGCAATTAATGTGCAGGATAGGGATGGTCTGTTGGACGACTATATCATCTATCAGCGATTGGCTGAGTCCTTTGTCTAGGTTTTTATCTGCCTGACTTTTTTGTGGCAATTTGTCATTGTATTTTGCTAATATAATGGTGGTGCTCCTTGAGAATTCTACGACCCATTTATATACCAGGTGTAACCCGATAAACTTAAAGCTTTTAATTTGCTCTCTCAGGATGGATTATAATACCAAGTCTGAACAGGCCCTTAGACTTGTCCTATAGTTATGTACGATTCCTTTGTACCTAAATGGAACAAAACATTACACATCATGCTCCGCAGGATAATGTATTCCTAAATGCTCATGCAGATTTGTCATGTCAGAATCTTTTGCTGTCACAACACATTTGCAAAGATGACTAATTCCTTCACATGGGTTCCTCTGCTTGCCGGCTATGTCCCATTTAAAGCCAGAATAATCCCAAATAGGTGATTTCGTGTTCATCTTTGCAACAAGCTCTTCCATTATTGCATTTGCTTATACTGTCATGTGCCATGCACACACGGTATGGCAATTGGGCTGACAGTGATCAATTGGAAAAGTCCTGCCCAACCCTAGTGCAGGACTTGGTTTTGATCTTGAATAAAAATGTCAGCTGTGTCTGTGATAGTTGCAACAGCTGAATAAGTGCTGAAGTGAGATGTGTCGTTTCAGGTGGTTCAAATGATGCGTCGTGGCAGAGAGACCCTACTGACCCTGCTGGAGGCCTTCGTCTATGATCCTCTTGTGGACTGGACTGCTGGGGGTGAAGTAGGCTTTGCTGGTGCAGTTTATGGAGGAGGAGGCCAACAGGCTGACAGCAAGCAAAGCAAGAGGGAGATGGAGCGAGACATCACACGCTCTCTCTTTTCCTCCAGGGTGGCTGAGATTAAGGTGAGGTCAAAGAATAGAAGAGACTCAACCATGTTTTTTTTTTTGCATTTCAATCAGGAGGTAAAAGTTGAATATTGGCAACTGTTGTGCAACTTTTAATTCATAAGGTTTTATACCATCGTGTTTATTTCTCTCACATTTAGTTTAGTTAAATTAGTCAACAAGTTTCTTAGCAATGCATTTTGGGTTTTCTCTAATAGAATGAATGATCAGATTAATGATCTCAGTCTGGCTAGAATCACAGAGAGTGGTTAATGTTTTGTTTTAACAGTATTAGTGTAGAGAAGAAAATAGGAATGCTGTTCGGTCAAAGTTGGGACACGATCATTGGCAAACCAAAGGAAATGAAACATCCAGCTACTTTAGCAACAGGGAACCAGCGTTGTATTAAACTAATTTACACAAATCAGTTGGTGAATACATCCCCAGCTCTGCTAGTCTGCATTCTAAAGTGTTCTGGTGCAAGATACTGGACCCCAGATTCCCCTTAGACAGCTGTACTGGCAGAGTATGAATGGTGTGGGATAGAAAAAAGCACTGCATATAGAAGCGCAGTATGAAAGTGTGCCTGAATGACACTTAATGGATGCCATTTACAAGTGATTCACAAGCAAAGCAAAGATTATGTGTGTGATTAGTTCACTGTGTGGACTGTGTACAGGTCAACTGGTTTAAGAATCGGGACGAGATGCTGGCAGTGCTGCCACAAGTGGAAGAAGCTGTGGAGGAGTATTTGGTCCTGCAGGAGTTGCTCTGCCAGGGTGAAAAACTACAAACTAAACTGCAGGAGGAGATTGCCTTCCTTGAGGGAGCAGAGAACCATCCGGACCATCTCATCCTCACCCTGGAGAAAAGGTCTGAGAAAGCACAACACTTGTTTACACCAAAGTCACATGTTGATCATGGGGCAATGAGATTTAATTTTAGGCAAATAATTAGCTGTCTACATTAACACATTTATAGTGATCAGTTAGTGTCGCTGCTCGGTAAACCTTCAAAATTGTCAAGACATTGCAATGGCAGCAGCTTTATTCTCCAGATTCTCAGATATGTATTTTAATATAATTCATCTTTTACTTCTTTGTATTGTAAAATTTTTGTTTTCATAGGATCTTTTATTTTTCCTGCTTAAACTGTCTTTAGTATTTTGCCAGTCCCATAATAATGCGAGACTCTACTGAGTGCCATTCTTATTTTGTTAAAACTTTCAAATGTGACATATGTAATGGAACACATTGCTCACATTTAATGGTAGTATTAAATATAATTTGTTACTTATACTACTCATAATACTAGTTTAAGAATACCATTTATATTGTAGGAAACATTTTTAAATAGTTTTTGAGCTGTTATTGCAGTTTTTGAGTAAGGCTGTGCGATAGGGTCAATGTTCATATCAGTCAATGTTGGAAATTATTATGATAAATGTCAAAGTATTATTTCTTTAAGGATGAAAATGAAAGAAACCATAGTTAGTTTAAACATTTGCTAAACAGCAAAACATTAAAAAAAAGTCTGAAGTAGACCGTTCAAAACAATTGTTTGACCTCTCAATGTGTATTCGGTTCAAGGATTTTAGATCCAAATGTGTATTGAGCTATTATATGGAAATTTAAGAAAGTTATATCGTAATAATTATTATTTTACTGACCGTTCCTGTTTTTGAGGTTCAGATTTCCTCTCTTTACTGTATATGCAAGTTGAGCCTGTATCCAACATTCTGAAAACCTGTTAACCCAAATCTCCTTGTCATAGATATTCTGAACACAATCAGCTGCAGTCACGGCAGAGGACTGTGCAGGAGGCCATTCAGAGCAAGCTGGCCGACCTGGACCAGTGGATCTCACAGTACCAAGCAGCATTCAACAACCTAGAGGCCACCCAACTAGCCAGCCTGCTGCAGGACATCAGCAGCCCCATAGATCTCGGTGAGGCCCACTGCAAATAATGCAAGCAGAATGAGTGAATGAACTGTTTTTTTAAAAAAACAATTTTTAAAAATATATATATTTTAGAAATTTCTTGGGTTTAATGTAAAACTTTGTTACTGACAATTTTTTCTGCCACTGCGCTGGCAACAGCCAGTGGCTGGAGGTATTATGTTTTCGGGTTGTTCATCTGTCTGTCCCATTCTCGTGAACGTGGTATCTCATGAACACCAAATTTGGTACAAACATTCTCTTGGACTCAGATGCACAGATTTTAGTGGTCAAAGGTCATGGTGACCTCACATTCCTGTGAACGGGATATATCAGGACTGCCTGTTTGTAATTTTATTACATCTGGCATAATTCACCTGCACACAAGGATGACTTGATTAGAATTTGATGGGCAAAAGTCGAGGTTAGCGCTGGGGCGACGCGTCGACCTAATAGACGGCATCGATTACGTAAGCTTCATAAGTAAGGTGGCTGCGCACAGTCAAAGCATGGACTCACCTGAGGAGTAAGCTGAAGCGAAACTTGCGGTAGTCTTATTTTAATCTACCCGTCTCTTTCCGTTTTAACAGTAGTAAATCCTGGCAGCACACGGTAGTTTACTTCTGTCACTGAACCAGAGAAAGTTCAGTGTTTAGTTGTTAATATTTGGTGAGATTATTTATATGTGAAATGTAGCTATTTATTAAGAAAAAAGAGGAAACTCAAACTACATCTTATTATTATTTTTTTCTCAAATTAAGCACTTCATTTTAAGATGACTTTTTCAAAAGCTCTTTATTTTGTTTTTAAATGCAAACATTATTTTACTTGAAATGAGAAAAGAATATTTATTTTATAATAAGAGTACACTTTAGTTCAGAGTGAAAATTTATAATAAACATTGTTGAAATACTATTGAATTGTACTTTATTTTGTACTTTATGTCAGCTTTTGACTTCATACCGACATCGATACAACTACTAGGCTACTTCAAGATTGTATTTACAGTGTTGATTTTTTTTTTTACATACTTATATTGGTTTTATACATTTAAATCAATTTACATACATAAATGAACCTTCCCCAAAACTGACCATATGGCAGTATATAAAATAACAATAAATAATACAAATATAAAATAAATAAATGGCTAAGATATAAATTAAAACATAAATTCAAGAAGGACAAAGATTTACAATGAAAATACTAATTTAGTTTAAATAAATAAATGAATGAAAATAATGTAAGTAAAATAAAATACAGTCACAAACATGGAGCAGAGTACAGCACACAACAGATTAGTCACTTCACATTTCCAATGCCTCTTCAATGTCACCATTTTTAACAAATTCCAAAAACATCTCCCAGATATTGTGAAACTGAGAAGCTTTCTTCCTAACTATATATGTTAGTTTCTCAAGAGCCGAACTTGATAAGTTTTCCAACCAGTGGCCTAGAGAGGGGCAACGAACATTCTTCCAACACAGAGCGATTGAGCGCCTGGCCTGTAGTAGACATAGGTCAACCATTTTTCTTTCTCTATTAGAAAGAGAACAATTGTCTGGATAGATGCTTAATATACAGAGCTTAGGACTTAGAGGTACTGGAGAAGAGGTCATTTGAGAGATATATTGTATCACCGAACTCCAAAATCTTTGAATCTCCTCACATTCCCACAAACAGTGATATAAAGTACCTTGATGAATATTGCACTTATAGCATCGGTCAGGTATATTAGGATCAAATTTGTTTAACTTCACAGGGGTGATGTACGTTCTTATTATCCAATTATATTGTATTAATCTCAGTCGTGTGTTAATGGTTTGTGTATGTACCTTTGGACATATTATACCGCATTCTTCCACTAAAATGTCCTCTTGTAAGTCTCGTATCCACTGCTGTCTCTTACTTTCAGAGTTGTCTTTATGGTTTTCCACCATTATATAATATAATTAAGTAGATATATTCCTTTTACTTGAATGGAACAAGCTCTTACAGTTATTTTATTTTGGAGAGATATGGGACCATAAAAGGAAGATTAGCAGTTCAGACTGGTCTATTTCTTGTTGTGAAATAATGCCTTGCAGTGCATACTTTGTCTTTGTCAAATTTGTTTGCATTCAAGATTATTAAATAAATATAAATGACAAGTTTTTTAATTTGATCTATTGATAGATTCATTATAAAATTAATCGAGTAATAAAAAATAATCATTAGATTAATCGAAAAAATGTGTGTTACATTAATCGATAGGTGCAGCCCTAGTCTTGAATGTGATATCTCAAGACCACCTTGAGGGAATTTTTCAACTTTTGATCAGTTGTCACTTAGACTCAAAGATTAAGTGATTAGATTTCAGTGGTCGAAGGTCATATGCAGGGACGTGCACAGACATTTTGTGGAGCAGGGGAGAGTGAGAAAAAAGGGCTCTTCTCATAATTATTTATTTAAAAAATGTTTTAAAGCAAAAGTTAAATATAGTATCACATCTCTGACTTGCTTACCAATTTATTTTAATACCCTCACACAATCGTTAAATACTCAACAGTTCACACAGACAATGGTCTCCTTTAGTATTTACTATGTTTATAACAAGAGGAGGCAAGAAAACTATGCCACAATGTGCATGTTTGTGTCTGAGTGAGTATGTGGGTGTGAGAAAGATATGGAAAGAGGAAAAGAGTGAGTGGCTGATGAATGCGCTGCTCTGAAGAAAGATTTAACTCATTAATAAAAGTATCGATCATTATGTGATGATCAGTGTTGATATTGTGGTGACAAACAAATCAACATTTATCAACCGCTCATAGTGATGAATTTAACTCGGGACAAACGGGATCACTAGAAGTGTCCACAGTAGAGTTTAGTCAGAGGAGGCAGAGCGAGATTTGACGGAGCTCCATCGCTCCATTAAATCTCTGTTTTCTCTCTATTCTCTTATCTCTTCTTCCGAGAATGATTCATTGACAGATCTGAATGTCTTTAATATATTATCCAGGGCAGCAGGGCTCAACATTTATCTCAGTTTTTGCCGTCTTTTACGATACGTCTATCGCATACATTGATATTGTGATGACGATAGATTTCGATTTAAATATAAACTATATTAGTTTTTTCTTATGTCTAATTATCTGTAAACTGGAGGCACTGGTAGCTTAGTCTTTTGAACAACACCACTCACCTCAACACAGCGAAGAAAAACAACCGCAACTGGGATGGGAGGTGCTGCCTGTCTGACGTGACTGTGTGCTCAATAGAGGTGTGCACCTTCACTAGTCGGTGCATTTCAATGTATCACGTTCACAATTTCCTATATTACTGCACATAACTGCTTTTTCATCAGTTAATACAATCAGTCGGACAAATATAAACTCTGTTTTTATTTAAAAAGTGCTTTAAAAAGTATTATAGACTGTTATTACAATTGTGCTGTAATTTACAAAATAAGGTTTTCAATTTAAAAAATCTAACTGTAAATCAGTGGTCAGTGCTCTCCACACTGATTTGATATTCATTCAGCTTAGACTTGTGTGCTGCACCTACGGCTTAAAAGGACAAATTCAGATTATAGCCTTTACTGTATCACGGTGGCAGCGCTGCTGCACTGAGACGCATTACTTCCCAGGTCAACAAGTGACTCTGCTCCTCTGGTGTTTTCGAATCATTAACACTTAGGACTGATCTTTATAAAAACCTGCTGAATTCATATTTATGTTCCTGGATAAATGGGGTTTTGATTCTTCTGAAACAAAGTTAACACACAGTATTGCGTCATAATCTGCGGGAGGAACTTTGCAGTGTGTGTTTGCTCGTGTCAGTTACTCTTCACACACAAACTGATAATCACATGGTATAATCTAGTCCTATATTCTAAAATAGTAAGTAATTGATGATGTCGGATCATGAATCAGGAGCGTTCTGGTCACTTTAACCCTGATGTCCTGACTGTGCGCGTCACGTTATGTCTCGTGTTGTGTAGCAGGTTTAAACGTGTGTCCCATAACCTCTAGCGAGAATCAGAACAAACTCAAAGTAAACATCAGTCCTGTAGGTGTCCTAATAGCTGCTGATCAGTGTTTATTGTTAAAGTGTAAATTGAGCGCAGGTCAGAGGGGGAGTGAGAGGGAAGCAGACTCCGAAAAATATCATTTAAATTTATTTAATGACCTTCTCTTAAATACAAACAAATATGGCAAAAAATAGCCTGAACTGCTAATCTGCCTTTTACAGTCCCATACAAAATCTCTCCAAAATAAAATTAGAAAAATTAGAGTTTGTTCTATTCACCTAAACGGAATATCAATCTACATTAAGCTGTCCAACAACAAAATAAATGAAAACCAAAGTAAAATTCAAGTAACTTTCTGGAGGAATATAAAAACACTGTGAAATTCATGTTTAGCAGTTTATCAAAAAATCCTCTTAGGGTAAAATTAGTGCAATTTGAGTAACACTGAAACTTTGAACTGAGTTACACTGAACTTTTTTAACAGGAATAATTCATCTCTCAATAACTAATGAATGAATGTTCTTTTCTTGTTTCAAATAAAATTAGGCTTGCATTTAATAACTAAATAAAGAGCTTTTGAAAAAGGCAACTTAAAATACGGTGCTTAATTTTAGAAAAACATTATAAAAAGATGTAGTTTGACTTTTCCCTCTTCTTCTTTTTTTTTCTGCATTACACATAGAAACAATCTCAACAAATATTAACAACCAACAGCTTTAACACTCTTTTTCTCTTTGTTCCCCACTTTCTCTTGTTCAGTGAGAGAAGTAAACTCTACCGTGTGCTGCCAGGATTTACTACCATAAATGCGAGAAAGGTTGCGCCGGTTAAAATAGAAACACTCTGTCAAAATCGAATAATAGGTTTGGGTCCGTAGAGGAACGGCATCTGGGTCCGGACCGCGGTCCACCTATTGGTGACCTGTGCCTCAGATGAAATTTGCTCTTCGGGTGAATCCATGCTCTGACTAGGCGCAGCAACCTTCCTCACGACACGTCAATGCATGTTGCGCATATCAACATATTTATGTAATTGATGATGTAGAAACATTGCCTGCTATTATGTCAAGAAATGAGGGTTGTTATATTTTAGGTTACTTCAGCTGTTTTACACCTTGTCTCTTTGTTGTCCAATTCTTCTAGGTCCTCCTAGCTATGTGCCAGCTACAGCCTTCCTACAGAATGCAGGCCAGGCCCACCTGATCAGCCAGTGTGAGAGCCTTGAGGCAGAGTTGAGCTCCTTCCTGCAGCAACGCCGTGTGGCCCTTCGTGGCTGTCTGGAGCAGCTGCACAGCTATGCTACAGTGGCTTTGTTGTACCCACGGGCTACTCTTTTGCGCCATCGGGTCCATCAGTGGAAGACCTGGTTAGAGGAGCTACTAAGAGACATGACAGTGGAGCACTGCCAACACATATATAGACAGTAAGGAACTGCAGCAGGCTTTTCATTCACTGTCATTGTGTTTTACTGTCAGAAACAAATAGAGCTACAAATGTGTGCCCATATCTAGCTTTTGCACTGCAGAATAAGCCTACAATAGTAGTGTGCCGTGAGTAACTCCCTGAAATCTCTAATAGATTTGCTGCAGATGATCTTGGTGTTCTAGAGGGGACATAGTTAATTAGAGAGTTAGCTCTATAACTCAGTCCTAGCCCATTCAGAGCCTTGTATTTAAGTTAGAGTACCTTAAAGTCAATCCTGTGTGTTACAGGCCCCCAGTGCAAAGCAGCTAGAACTGGACTAATGTGTTCTCCCCTCTTGGTACTAACAGCTGGAGTCACTATTTTCTTTGGAAGGCCTGTAAAAAGTGCATTACAGTAATCTAGTCGGCTAGAAAGTAATGCATGAACCAGCTCTTCAGCATCTGTCTGATTTATTAATGGCCAAACTTTTGCTATGTTTCTAAGGTGGAAAAATTAGGTATTGGTAACCTTGTTAATGTGGGCCTTAAAACGTCTTAAAAGAGTCTAAGATAACCCCTAGACTTGTCAGCTCTGTATATATTTATATTTTATCCAAGGTGTTAATATACCCAGATTATTTTCCAACATATATTTGATTTTGGGCTGACAAAGTTAAATTTAATCTTTCTGTTTTGCCCTCATTCAGTTTTAGGAAATTATTGCTCATCCATGTATTTATTGCTGGAAGACATTTGGTAAGTGAGTGCAGAGTGTTATCATCATTTGGCTCAGCAGTTGTGTATCATCTACGTAACTAAAAAAACAAAAATTGTGCACTCTGATGTCACCCAGTGGCAGCATGTAAAGTGAGAATAAAAAACATTCCAAGGCAGCTCCCCTGTGCAACCCCAAAACAGCTATGTTTCTAACGACATGATCTCCAATTCTGACATAGAACTTCCTCCCTTTAATGTACAATTAAGACGATTGATAATGATGTTGTGGTCAATTGTATCAAACATTGTCTCATGCTTGTTATGCTATGGTTCCCCCCCCCCTCCCTCTACAGATATGAGGTGTTGTTTGCCCCGCAGCCTCCTGCAGCCTCCTGCCAGTTTCTGTCCAATGTGGAGTTGACTTTGCAGCACCAAGTGGCTGACACCAATGAATGTGTGATACACCAAGCAGAGCAACTGAAGGCTGATGGCACAACTGCAGCAGACTGTGAGGAGCAGCTACAGGAAATTGAACACTGTATCACAGTCTTCCTTCGGGAGAATGGAGAGCCAGGCTCCCTCAGCTTGGCTGGAATCATCACCTCTGCCCTCTGCACACTCTGCAGGTTATACACATTTTTTTTACTATGCTGTTTCACTACTCAGGCTAATGGAAAATAGGGTAGTGGTATGATGCTATTTTGATTTAAGTTTTAGTAATTACTGTATTTATACAACTTGAAATTCCATAAGTAAACCTAACCCAGCTCATGTGTTTTTAGAAATGTTTTTTCTGTTAAATGAGACTGAGAAAATAAAGAGCAATAATAAAAGTTTCAGTTGAACAGAGAGATGTTATCATATTTTATCCTTTTTCTAGGCGGAACCTGGTGATGGAAGGAGCAGCAGCCAGTGCTGGAGAGCAGCTGATAGACCTGACCTCTCGGGATGGGGCATGGTTTTTGGAGGAGCTCTGCAGTATGATTGGAAATGTCAGTGCCCTAATAACACTGCTACAGCGCTGCCCACTCCTGCCCCATGACCTGGAACTGCCTGCACCTTCAGCTACCACGCAGGCCGTGTACCTGGCCAACTCTGTGTACACCTGCTTACAGGTAGGAGCAAACAACAACTCATTGGAATCAACTGGATACAATCAAAAGCAGCCTACCCTCTGGATAAAAATGAGAAACTTTTAGTAATTTAATGAATTGTTCTTATAGGTGTGCAAATATAATAGGAAGTTCCATTGTAAGGAAAAAAGGAATTCCTGTCACTGATGTGTCTCTGTTCACTGCAGGAACTGAACACCAACTTCCATCAGATTATCTTTCCAGAGGCTCTGCACTGTATGATCAAAGGGGAGCCCACTCTGGAGTCCATGTTGGCAGAACTGGAGCAACTGGTTGAGCAGAGCTCTGATGGTCTTGGCCTGCAGGGTTTGGTAGACAGTCTTCAGGCCGCCCCAAGCATCGGCCACGATGGGCACAACCACTGCTTTCACATCTCCAGGTAAGTAGCTGCATTGATTGTAGATTTAATTCTTCTTGTCAAGGATTTTATCAGACTAAGCATTGGTTTTACTAATTTCAAGTAAACAATGATAGGATCACTGCAGTTTATTTCAACCTAATGTATTTTACATTAATCTGACTCTGTGGTTTGTGCTGACAAAAGATTTTGGGTAAACTAGGACTCACCCTGACCAAAAATAAGCAACTGCCTGGTGTGACCATTAGGCTGATTTGTAGGGATTAAAGGGATAGTTCACCGAAAAAATGAAAATTCACTCATCTACTTACCACTATGCGGATGGAGGGGTGGGTGAATTGTTTGAGTCCCCAAAACACTTTTGGAGTTTCAGGGGTAAACAGCGTTGCAGCCAAATCTAATACAATCAAAGTATTGGTGACCACTTCTTCTAACGTAAAAAAACACAAAATGCCCGCATACAGCTCCTCTTGTGTCATCCAATTGTCCTTAAGCCCCGTCATTCAAAATGCCCACACACCGCACAAGCTTGCCCCTCTATGCTCTCGCCCAAGGGGCACGTGAAGTCTTCAGCGATACCCAGCAGTAACTGCAGGCTTTTTTAACTGAATGAAAATGTGAACAATTTTCCAGCCAATTTCTCTTTTTTAAGAGTCAGTTTTAGGGAGAGGAAGTAACTATACAGGATGACAATGTTGATAACGCCCCAACATTTCTTAATGTTAGAATCTACAGGTCTACAGGTTCTGCTCTCTGCAGCAATAATTATTTTCCTCTCAAAATCTGCTGTGGTGAGCAGCAGACTGTGAATAAAACACCAGTTCTCAATGTGCATTGTCATTGTGTCATTATATTCTAAACATAATCCAGCATTGCATTCAAACAATGTTTTCCTTGAGTCTCCTTTATGGAGATAATAATGTGAGCGCAGAGTTACCAGGACCTAAAAAACCACAATAGCCACACTTGTGCATAATATGCTAAATTGAAGGTGAAATTAACCTTTGAAATTCACAACATGTTTTGTGCTCAGAGTGTTGCGTGCTCAGTACTCTGAGCTGATCCAGCCTCGTAGTATGGATGGAGCAGGCCAGGACACACCAAAGATGTCAGCGGGTCAAATGTTGCTGGTGGCCTTTGATGGCATGTTCACCCAGCTAGAGACTGCCTTTGGACAACTCGCAGAGAAGGTAACACCCACGTTTTTCCTCAGATGTATTAAATGTAGTAGCCCGTAAATTACATACAGCGAGATCTTCCCTGAGTGTACCTTCAGCCCTGCCTCCAGTAATGCCAGAACAGTGATCCACAAGACATCAATTAGGTGTTGTACACTGAATACACACAAGTTCTCACATTTTGCCCCTATTGCTGCTCTGATGCACTTTCATTTTTCTTGAACATGACTTGGATGATTTCTCAGTTGATTTTCTATAAATACGACATACTACAACACGCAGCTCAAAATGGTTATGTTAATGGTTCATTTAAAATCTTCCAGGGCTTCCACTTTTTTCATTTTGCAGCGGTGGTAAACACTGCCAAAACACTTTTTGGCCACATCATCACAGATCTTCATGAAAGTTTCATGCTGATTTGGTCACAAGAGGAACTCATGAAACCAAAAGCCATATCTCCTTTAAAACAGAGAAATGGTTGTCATATTGTTTTTAATTCTTTTCCAGCTCCATATTTATATTAACAGTATGCTATCCTCAATATAAATAATAACAGCAGTATGAGTGAATATAGCAGTTTAAGATGAATTGCACAAAAAAAATTTGAATCCAATTTTTTACCAAAGTTTGCTTATAATTTCAGCAAGAACTCCAGATAGTTTGGTCTTTGGTTTTTGAGTCGTTGCTGAGATATCATCACTGTATGATCAGTGTATGGTCAGACACATGCAAAATACCAATGCACTCCCTTTTCATTGGATCCCAGGTCACTGGATAGTATTTTCAAAGAAATGCAACATGTGTGGAATCATTTATAACTATTTATAACTACATGCTAATAAAAATAAAAAAAGGAAAACCACCGATGTAAAGTGAATGAGGGAGGCCATAATATTCATAATAAAAAAACAACAAAGATGTAAAGGAGCTCTCACCCCAATTTTCTTTGCTCCTCATTTTTCTCAGCTGAGTTCTCTTGAGGTTCCGTCAGCTTGGAAGAAGGTGGATGTTCTGAGGGAGGCTCGTGCCACACAGCTCCACTTCTTTGATAGCCTGAATCAGCGGCAGCTGATGGAAGAGATGTTCTTCCTCAAGAGACTACAAACCATCAGGGATTTCTTCAGGCTGTGTTCCTCCTTTGCTCAGACTCTGTCTGGTAAGCGATCTTCATCGCCACATAAAAGCCTTCAGGATGAACACATCAAGCAAGCTCACAAGAGCTGTGCAAGACATCCCGCAAACAATATGTTAATATTGATGATCAGGCAACAGAATATGTATCACTATATTTCTGTTCTTCTAGACTAAATCACAGAAGCTTATAGGGGTGTTTGCCAGGCAGAGAATATGAAGCTGGGCCGCTTTTTTTAGCCTGCTGTCTGACAAGTGTGTGACAAATCTCGTGTGTCTAGGTACGTGTCCCTCAGCTGAGGACCTTGTGCCCACAAATGGACCAGTTGGTTTGGGTAATCAACTTTACCAGCGGCCCGGTTCAACAGGGTCAGGTTTGGCAGTGGTGAGTGAGGAACAGATGACCCGCCCCATCAAGGCCTTCACAGCGGAGTTTGTTCGGCAGATGCTCATGGGTCTGCCCAGTCAAGCCCTCGGTCTGGCCCTGTGTAGCACTGTGTCAGCCCTCGGCCTAGACGTTGTCACTCAGGTGGAGGCAAAAGACTTTGGCACGGAGAGCATGGTATGACGCGTGTGTGTCCTATCTACTTAACTTTGTTTGTGTGTGTGTGTGTGTTGGAGCTTAGTCTCACCCTGCTAAATACAGAAAGCAATGGAGAGGTAGCACGTGCCACCATAAATTAAACTTAACCCATATTTTCCGTAATCAGTAATCTCACTAACTGGTTTAATGAAAAAGCTGCTGATAAAATGCTCTGTGCTCTTACCCATTCAGGACTGGGTTTAAGGCAAATCCTTTGGAAGTCAATCATTTGCCCCAGTGTGCCCCATTTTGTTTTTTACATTTACACAAGTTTCTTCAAAAAATATTTGCACTGTAGAATCCAGTCCCTGGGTGTAATGATTACTGAAAGAATTATAAACCTAACAGTATACATTTTTGCCAGATACAGACACTTTTACTCTTAACTTTCAAGTGTATAAAGAGCTTACTAGATAAGAGTCTGTAGTATGTTCACTTGATCCGGTGTCTGTCCTGGCTCTTAAGGTGTCTCTAGATGAGCTGTGTAAGAAGGCAGTGGAGCAGAACCTATCCTCAGGCCGAGTCTCCCAGCTGCTGCTGAACAGATCCACAGTACTGGCCTCCTCCTACGACACAGCTTGGAAAAAAGTGGACCTGCTGAGGAGATTAGATGCCAACCTGGAGGCCGCCAAGGCCAGCCTGCAGAGGAGCCAGCTGCACATTGCCATGTTCCAGGTACACATATAAGTTTGTGATGCGGCTGATGATCCTCATTCACATTCTATTAAAAATCAAATCACTTCACCAACCCTGAAAGTATTACTTGTATTATGTAGAGTACTGACTGGATTTTTTTGCAATACATTTTTCCATCTGTTATTATGGATCGCCAACATTAATGTTCCACAGCATACACCTACAAACTTGTACCATAGATAGCTAGCACCCAGAAACCTTCCACCTCAGTGCATACAAGTACTACTTGAAGGCCATGGATTTTAATATATTTGTAAGTTGTTATTTTCCATCTCATTGGCTCATCTCATTGTGTTCTCAAACAACACATGATACAATTTTGAGCTACATTTGCAACTTGTGTTAGTATTGATTGTCCAGCATGTCCCTGATATCATGGAGTTTGTTCTTGTTTCTATTTCCAGTGGCAGCATGAAGATGTTCTGAGCCCCAATAATCAGCCAATTAGTGTCAGCATTCCTCCCCGTTCTATCATCCTCAGCAATATGAAGAAGAAGCTGTACAAGCTCAGTCAGGACGAGGGAGCAACCCTCACCATTCAGGTCAGTGTTACACTAACCTGTGTTTAACCCGTTGTGTTTAACCCATCAAGATGCCTCTAAATATCTCCTAAAACCTAAGCATTGTTTGAAAATAATCTAAAACCTTTTGTGTGTTTCGGGGACACAGCCTTGGTTTTAGATAGAATTGTGTCATGAATTCCCCAAAGTACCTCTCAGATCATTTTTAAACATGCATTAAAAAAAATGTTGATGCTTTTAATTACTTATTAATTATCAGTTTAGTTAACTGTTCAGTTTTTTTTATTTAGATACACATACATACATACATACATACATTCATTTGGTGAATGCTTTTGTACAAAATAGGGAAACAAGAAATATAAATGCATAAGAGTTCTTCAGTCATTTATAGCGCTCTGACTGGAGTAACTTGTTCTATTCAAGACCCAGACTGTCCTTCTAATATTTAACTCTCAGTGCTGATAGTCATGCTCTTCAAATATAAATCTTATACAAACATCACATAATAGAAACACTTGATCACAAATTTAGAGGCAGAATCCAGATTGTTACTGGACAACTTGCGTTATGGCCAAATTTCTGATAAAGCTCTCCCTTTGTGTTTTTTGATGGTGGCTATGAATTTCTGACCAATCTTTACCATTTAAAATGGAATTGCATATCTCTGTCCCATAAGACCTAATACGGAGTTTGGTATCGTAAGAAACCAAGCCCCTATCTTGTGGCAAAACATACGTGTGCCAAATTTCAACTTATGCATACTTACATTTATGACTATTAATCATAACTCAGCTATCATGCTGTTAGGGATTCTATTTTTTGTGAATTATTTGCACAGAAATTCTAGTGATTGTTCCCAGTTTTAAGCATTGTAATCTTCCAGCAAATGCAGCAAATATAATTGCATATGATGAATAGACCAAGTTCACATGCACCAATCAATATGACATTTTGAATCCTGATTTAATACTTGCTCCCATCCAAATCCTGTTTTCTCTTTGCTGCTGGTGTCCTCAGGAGAAGCTGGCATCTCTGGAGGCTAGCATTGAGCAGCGTCTGAAATGGGCTGGTGGAGCCAACCCAGCACTAGCCCCTGTCCTGCAGGACTTTGAGATGACCATCAGGGAGAAACGTGGCATCGTGGCCAGAGAGAACCAGCGCACCAGCCAGGTACCACAGCTTACATGGTCATGACCAAGGGCCCTTTGACTGAAGTAGCTGAACTCAGCCATGGCACTTGATTGATGACCAATGTAAAGAAAAAGCCACGTTTTCTTGCTGTCTGTTTCCAGGTCACCTTCCTGTGCTCTACCATCCTGAACTTTGAAGGCCTTAGGATTCGATCTCCCGAGGCCCTAAACATGGATGCAGCGCTGTTTGAGCTGCTGAAGCGCTGCCAACAAACCTGCTCCTATGCGGCCCAGTTTAGCAATGCAGTGTCTCCTCTAGAGCTCCAACTGCTACACAGACTGGTGGGTTGACCTCCGTCCTCACAGTTTAGAAGCATTTCTTGTCAGCAAGTGCATTACAAGTTAGGTAATACATTTGTGGATTAATAATACATTTGTTTTATTTAGATGACTCATTAGATGTATAGAAGTCATTTGTCACATTCATTTATTTTAGCAGTTAAGGCTCTGCTTCCTACAATGTTATAGAAGAAAAAACAAAAACTCTTAAAATCATCTTTTAGTCTATCATGCTGGGATTCTTATTAGCAAATTGAAAGTATTGGCATTTTACATCAGGCTTCCAGTCAGAGATCCTGTGTTTGTGTCATAAGTATCTAAAAATCTATGGTCTAACGTGCATTTCCGGTGTTATGTCTTCACAGTATAATAACAGGCTCTGAAAATGTCAGTGTGATTTTATTCAGTAACTCATATATTATCTGTTTGGCTTGTTTGGAAAACAAGGATATGTTAACCAGTTTTCAGTCCTCTCTCCTGCCTCGTCTGGCATATTGCTGCATTTGACTCCTACAGGTCCCAAATTCCAAAGGGCACCTTTTAACTATTTCTCAATTACTAGAATCCACTGCTGGACCTGCCCATAGGCAGTCCTGATTGGCTGAGCTGTGCCCAGAGGCAGCTGGAGGAGGAGCTGAGCGTTCAGCAGAGAACTCAAGAGGAGCGAGACCAGCAGCTAGAGTCCTGTGGAGATGCACTGCAGCTCCTGATTGACTCCATTAAAACCATTCTGTCCAACCACAACCGCCAACTAGCTGATGTCAAACACCTGCTGAGAGCCATGGCTAAGGTATACTCCTGCCTAATTTACATATGCACTCTTTTTTTTTTTTCCAAAATACATCCAGATATTGGTTTTGTTTGTTGTTGAGTCTGTATTTGCAATGCAAACATAAAATTAATCCATTTTAAAATAAAACATTTTATTCACTGCAAAAAATTAAGAGTTCTGAATACTTAGTGAATCGCATATGTGCCCTTTTTTTGATTCTCATAAGTTTCTTGCTGAGCCATGTGTCTGTTTTAGCTGTTACCTTTAGCAGTCTCCCCTGTGATACTTCTGTACAGGACGAAGAGGCAGCGTTGGCAGAAGGTGAAGAGGTGACATATGAGGGCAGTGTGCGTCACTTCCTTTTAGAGTACAAAGCGTGGCAGGACAACATCCAGCTGGTTTTATTCACAGTGGTCCAGGCCAGTGGGCAGCCTCGCAACCAGGAGCAGCTTGAACTGCTGGAGGAGATCCCTGCTACCCTGAAGGAACTGCACTCCCAGAGCCAGAGGTACCGCCAGTCACTTATACGTGGACTCTTAAATCTGACTTTTATTTCCCCTTAAATATTTTATATTAATCCTCTTTGTGTGCATCCCTGTAGTGTGTATAACGGCTTGGTGGGCTTTGCTTCCCCACTGGTGACGGATAGAGACAGTGAATGTGCCAGTCCTGTTTCTGCAGCACAGACGAGCTTTGCAGCAGGTACGACGTCACAAATATTTGCACATTTCACCCCACCCCCTCAAGCCCCTTACACCTGTTGTCTTGACAGGTGGCTATAAAGAGACTGCAGCTCTCTTTTCAGCCAAGAACTGCAACTGGCTATAGTTACACAGGATAGTAGTGGTGTTTTCAAAAGAAATATAATAGTAAAAGTGACCTGCAGTAATTGAGCCACAGAAAATCAAGATCAGCTGTAGAACTCAGTCTGCTGGATCCTGAAATAGCACCAGCGCTGTCGTACAAAGAGCTGTTCACATGTTCAAAGTTCAGTCAGGCTTGACTTAGTACACAGAATCCCAAACGGTAGAACCAGTTGTCATTACCATTATCATGAATGTGCTGTTGTTCATTGTAGATGAGTCCTAGCCATCACTGTTACAGTGCACTGTTCGCCTGTTAAATTAAATTAGTTCTACTTAGCACTTCCTTGGGCCCTTAACAATACACATGCTAAGTGTGAAGCCAACTAATGTGCGGGCCACTAATGTACAGACGTACAGGGCTTTCTGGATTTACTAGTTCAATGCTCGTTGTAAACATCCCTGTTTCGAATGGGCAGTTTGCTTGGCCTTTGTTAATGCTGCAAAGTCTGCTTCAGAATTATTCCTTGTCATTAGCAGGTCCTCCTCAAACAGGTCTACAATATACTGTCACTTTTTTATTGTTTGCCTCGTTATATATATATATACACACACACACACACAATCTATGGTGCAGTGTAAATGTAGAGAACTTTGTGTTTAACCTACCTGCTTTACCTGCAATTAAGCTATTGTACATCCATAATCGGCTGTATTCTTATTTTTTATTATTTTTTGCAGCCAATTTAAAGTCAATGTTTATCATGAAATCTAAAATTTGCTTTATTTCTGTTTGTGTGTGATAAGTGTAACTTTGAAGGATTTACTTAACTGCAAACACTGCATGTCAGTTATTTTCAAGGTCTGTTAAGCTAGCAACACAATCTTAACCTCAAATTGCTAAAGAGGAAGTCATTCTGTGACTGTTGTTGCCATGATGAAGATCTGAAAATATGCAGTCCACGTACAGACAGATTTCTGGAATTAGCAGAGAGATCCATGAAGGAAACTAGATAGATCAAATTTCATCTAAATGTCTACTAATCAAGTAACAGTAGTATCTGTTGACACCATGTCCTGTGCTTCAGCTGTTAGGTGCAGTGTGGTGAAGACCCAGCCAGACTCGATGTCCCAGAATGCACGTAAGGGTCTGCCACGCAACCTTGGAACCCCCACTGATACCCCACCCAGCACTCTGCTAATGAACTGCAGAGGCCTCAATCCCAGCCCCAAGAGAGCTGTACGAGACCCCAAAACAGGACGAGGTACTGATCTTCACTCTTTACACTGACTCTGCTCATTGATCTGAGGTCATGTTGATAAATCAGATTTTTAACCTTGCATGCAAAATACATGCAAGGCAATACATCTTAATTAACAAAAGTTACAGAGACATACCTTGTTCATATGTAACACCCTCAATATATACCAGCAACCTTTGTGATGTTAAAATTATATATACAAGTTAATTTTATGCTTGATTCAGGTGTGATCTTAGTCTTATTACAGATGTGTGAAATAGTTTTGGTCAAATCTTAGCCTGTTTGTCAAAATGTTGTCATGTATTTTTTTATTTTTATGCCCACTCAGCATTTTGGTGATACAGATGTATGTTAGTGACAGGTGTGTATCACATATAAGTCTGTTGGAACAGAAGCAGTCTCTTCATTTCATCTAGTACAGATGTTCCTGCTACATTTATTGCATTATGGGATTTTAGACTTGAATTAGATTGAATGTCTTTGCACTGCTGTGAACCTACGGATTGCTGTGTTGCAGCTGTCCAGGAGAGGAACTCGTATGCAGTCAGTGTGTGGAAGAGAGTGAAAGCCAAGCTGGAAGGCAGAGACATCGATCCGAACAGGAGGATGAGCGCCACAGAGCAGGTTCATGCACGCACTGAGTCACGTAGCAAATAATAATCCAAATCTGTTTCCATCTTTAAATACAAACAGGTCATCAGTCTGTCAATCCTTCCTGCATTTTGTTATTGCACAATTGCCTTTTAGCAAATTATATAGAAAATACCACCCCCTCTCTTTGGTCAAGAATAGACCGCAGTTAACAAAGAGTATACAGAACCCGTGAAAGTGAAGTCACCGAATGAATGTCTCACACACAGTTGGTTGACCAATGGTCCTGTTGTTCGGTTGCAGGTGGACTTTATCATCAAAGAAGCCACAAACATGGACAACCTGGCTCAGCTGTATGAGGGCTGGACTGCCTGGGTGTGAACGCTGTACTGCTTCATGTCTTTGGTCCAGCGAAGGCTTGGAGATCCACCAGAGTCCAGCGGGTCTGGGGTGTTGGAACAGCAGCACCGGGCCACACAGGGGGGAGGAAATGGGAAGTGGATGCTTAGTCTGCCCTCCCAAACTCCTGGGCACCCTAACTGGGGCAGCGACCTCGTAGCACTGCTGCAACCACACTCCCCCAACCATCGGCGATCGGGCTAACACAACGCTTAGTGGGCCTGCAGCCCCACCTTCCTTTCTGGGGTTTGACAGCGCAAAGCAGTGCTGAATGGGGGAGGGGGGAAGGAGGGAAAAGGCCTCCTTACCCTCGACCTGGAGATACCTTCCCCCCTCACCTGCATAGCTCACTATCAAGTTGTACCCATAAACATCACTCCGTCCTGTTGAGCCAATCAAACACCAACTGATGGCAGGATGAAGCAGGAAGTGAGTTGTTTCCCTCTGAAGCACACAGCTGATGCGCTGTGGGTGGGACTTTACCGGGACTGAAGCTCAGATGGATGGGGCGTTTAGATAGCCACACTTGATTTTCTCGTATCTTTTCATCAATGGCGTTGGGATTCTGATTGGTCAGTGGGTGATACAGAACGGTATAAATTAGGAGAATGTAGGTTGAACAGCATTCCCAAGGCTACATGGGAACCCACCTGGAATCAGCAGAAATTTAAGTAGAAAACGATAATCAAACCATACTTTGATTGAACAGTGAAGACTTTGACACATCTCTGAAGTGTTGTCACATGTCACCGATTAAAAGATGAACTGGAATTGTTTTCTCAGGAGGATTATTTGAACTATGGGTGAAAGAGAAACATCCTTTCATTTGAAATGTTTCTGGATGGCTCATCTGAGTGTAGAAGGGACACGTAAAAGGTGAAGGACCTTTATCTGACGCTTTCTTCAGTATGCATCTTTGGTCTTTTGTGCTTTGTAACTATCTTCAGTCATCTTTAGACCTATAGTAGACTTCGGCCTTCTTTCACTTGCCTGTCAAAATCTGTTGCTGACCTCATGTATTCACTCCCCACCCCTAATGCTTGCGTTTTTAGTAACTTTCTAATTTTACATTTTTAGTGGGAGAAATTATGTTTTTGGTGATGGTGCAAATTGTTAATTCTTAAAGCTTTTAGTCAATTTTGTTGGATGCCAAATAAACATGGAGCTGAGAAGAGATGACTTTTATTTAGCTGTTCTTCCTTACATTAGCTTCTAGTAGATTTGAGTTTTATTTAATATACATGTTTTGAGATTGTCATAGAATAAAATAATACTCACCAATGATGGTCACCTGCAACAATCTGCCACCACTCACCTCACCTCTTATGAAAAGAAAGAAACATTTCAAGGTAATAGGTAGGGGTTACATTAGTTTAGAGCTCCATTTGCCCTGACTGTCCGTTTTCTCCTCCACAGCTGGGACTGACATACAGAGCAATCACAGTAGACGCAAGATGGTTGTTAATGTCAGTTCAATAAATGGTTAAAGACCGATCAAGTTGGTTATTAAACCACATGTTAAACAAAACTAGAGAAAAATTATAGTTTAAGGGTTTAAGTGTGTTTTTAAACAACCACAGTCCACTGGTTGGGTATTAACAAAATGTAGACAAACTAATTAGTATTTCCAATAATAAGAATCGATGTGTTTTTTTTTTTAAATGGTGACACCAGAGTGTATCAGACAAACCAAACACCTGGTCATAAAGGAATGCATGTAGACATTAATAAAGTGTAACCGGTGAGGTTTCAAATGATACAGTTCACACATGCTGGAAAGCAGGAAGCAGCGACTGACGTACAGGGACAAAGAATTTTTAGAAAGTGACAGAGGAAAACAAGACAACATGGGAACCACAAGAAAAGGATGAGGTACTGTACTGAGTTTCTTTCTTATTCAATTCCCAAATTGCATTGTCAGGCACATGAGGAAAATACATGTTTTTGTCATTACTCTCGAGATTTCAGTTTTTTCCCCTGTTAAGGTTTTTTGGGTAGTTTTTCCTTACTCTTGTTGAGGGTCAAGGACAGAGTTTGTTGCACCTCGTTAAAGCCCTATGAGGCAAATTGTGATTTGTCAATATGGGCTATACAAGTAAAATGATTGATTGCAGATCAATCTAAAAAAAAAAAGAATAACTCCCCTTGCATTTAAATTCATTTGTCAGAGCACAGAAATGGATGTAATAACTGTTTATCTGGATGGGCTCCATGAAGTACTATTATTTAATGGCTCCATCCTCAGAGCATCTTTTTCAAAGAAGCTGGAAAAGAAAGAAATGTGCTTTCATATCTATCATAGTCCAAAGGCATGTAGACATGTGCAAGACCTTTGACCTCTCTTTTGAATCTGAAACGCAATGCAATGGTCCTAATGGAAAGGGATCTATTCAAAATAAATAAAATCTGGATCTAGTAAATAGTAATGTTTCACACATACTGTATTTGCCATTGTAGTTGCATCATGTAAGGTTACTGCTCTGTAAGTATGTACACGTGAACTTTTTTAAGGTGCAGACTCATTTGTGACTAGGTGACAAAAAATATCAGCATCGTGCAACTACCTGGAGAAACTGGACCTTCATGGGGCAGAAGAGTCCCACTGTACTGATGGAAGGGTTCCAGTTGTTTGATCTGACTCACCTCATCAAAGCTAAAAGGAACAATATTTACATCCTTAAGGGTAAAAGGGCCAATGCCTTTACAGCTATAATGTGCCATGACTATTAAAGTATGAATTTACATTTGATCGATGTTGGTGTTTAATGACTAATGTGTTTAAGGGCCTAATAGAATTGCAGTGATAATTAAAGTGCAAAGTGCAAATGCCTTCTATAAGATTCTATCATACCCCTGACTGAATATTGTACCAATTGCTGAGATGCTCTGATTGGACACTATGGGTCCGATCTACTAAAGGTTTGCGCATGTAAAAACATGCAAACTTGATTTCACCCACAAAAATACATGCAAGCTGATCTACCGGTGCGCACTGAGGATTGCGTGCAGAATATCATGCCCTGTCCATTTAGTACGTTTTCCTTAATGAAGATGCAATATCGGGCGTTCTACCCCACTGTGCAAAATATTGGGAGGAGTAGATACAAATACTTAAATTTAGCACACGCAATGTGATTTACGAAGCCTGAAAATAATTGTGGTTGTGACCGTCTATATTTAATACGTTTGAGAGGTAGATGCTAATCGGCACAGCATTGCACACAAATGGCTGCAGTTATTGTGGTGGAGGAGACGGCATGAAAGAGGAAAAGAAAGAACGCGTTTTTTCAGAAAGTTAACTGCACCTCAATCAAATCCATCAAATTTTATTTGTATAGCCCATATTCACAAATCACAATTTGTCTCATAGGGCTTTAACAAGGTGTGACATCCTCTGCCCTTAACCCTCAACAAGAGGAAGGAAAAACTACTAAAAACCCTTTTAACAGGGTAAAAAGAAGGTAGAAACCTCAGAGAGAGCCACATGTGAGGGATCCCTCTCCCAGGACGGACAGAAGTGCAATAGATGTCAAGTGTAAAGGAGAACATCAGAAAGATAAGGGTATTTGCAGCATTGATTAGAATCAACACTTTGTAGCATAATGGAAGGTAAATGAATTGATGGATTATTGTCAGTAATGGTCGAGTATCTGAGGAGAAATATATATATCAAGCAGTCTTGTTGTAATTATAGTCTATGGTCAGCAGCCACCCCACCATCAAGATCGGATGGCACCATAGTCCACAGTCATTGTCCACTGCCGCCATCCACCACCACTATCAGATGCCAGCACGATACTGGATCCACCATTACGATCTCTGATTCGCGATCCACCATCATAATCCACGATGTGGATCTGCGGACGATAAGGCAAAGGGACTCCAGGGAAGAAGTCAAGTCAGTAACATGTACTGATGAGATATGAATTTCTTTGATGTGATAAGGAGGGAGAAGAGGAAGGAGAAGCTGGAAAGAGAAGCTTGTCGTGGCAATTTCTGCAATCCCACCTTAACAACGAGGAACGAGACACAATTCTCTTACAGTATTGTCACACTTTAATGCTCAGAGCATGGTGCATACGACAAAGGTTAGTTTGTAATATGCACACCGATGGGAAACAGTTCTTTGTCTTTATACATTTGGCTCATCCCTCCCACTCTGGTTGGGTTTGTTACAAAGTCAAAGGTCAGGATCTTCTGATGACATCAAGGCAACAATGCCTTAGTTAAAGCAATCAGGCCAAGATTCATTCAGTTGTACAGGATACAGCATGATCAAGGTTACATTGTATGAGATTCAATCATGATCAATCAAAGGGGAAATTAACATGATCATATTGTGGTCAAAATGTTACATTTCCCTTACAAGCTTCATGTGTCCCCCGACCTTCTAGACCTATAGCAGCCTAACTAAGAGCAGGTCTAAGACAAGCCTGGACCGGCTCTAACTATAAGCTTTATCGTAAAGGAAGGTTTTAAGCCTACTCTTAAACGTACAGATGGTGTCTGCCTCCCGAACTGAAAGTGGGAGATGATTCCTCAGGAGAGGAGCTTGATCGCTGAAAGCTCTGGCTCCTACTCTACTTTTAGAGACTTTAGGGACGACAAGTAAGCCTGAATTCTGGGAGCGCAGTGCTCTAGTGGGTTGATAAGGTACTATCAGCTCTTTGAGGTATAATGGTGCCATATTATTAAGGGCCCTGAAGGTGAGGAGGAGAATTTTAAGTTTTATTCTAGATTTAACGAGAAGCCAGTGTAGTGAAGCTAATACTGGAGAAATGTGGTCTCTTTTCTTGGTTCTTGTCAGGACACGTGCTGCAGCTTTTTGGACAAGCGTCTGAGAGCATATACCTCCACCGAGGCTAAGACCATTTTCTAATTTGCTGCCAGTTTCATTTTGGCAATTTTTTTTATACCTCACACAACATAAGAGATCTCTAACTTTATGTTGTCACTGTAAAGCTGTGTGCAGCACTATTTCCCACATGCTTGTTCGTGCTATTGTCCATAAAGTTTTTTATCATCCAAGCAGACAGTCAGACCTCATCGTTTCAGCTGCCGTTGTGTGCCAGTGGCATGCAATGCAGTTCTCTCTATCTTTTACTCCTTAGTCGTTGGAGCTTGTGTTGGGAATTACAGTTCTTTTCAATGAACTGAAACACGAGGATCAGTGCACAAAAAAATTTACAAAAACACCGAATCACTGGGTTGTTTAGTGCTTGACTGCAGCTCAGAGTGCTGATTCCCTCTCTATGACCTGAAACACAGGTGAACTTTGGTTCAACTAGTGAGCTGAGAACAATCATTAATGGAGGATAAGTCAGAGTTCTGAGCTACCCCCTATTGAATACAACACATATATTTTTGCAACACTTGATTATTAAATAAAACATTTAGTTCTACTTCCTAATTGAGACT
This sequence comes from Hippoglossus stenolepis, assembly GCF_022539355.2. Taxonomy (NCBI): domain Eukaryota; kingdom Metazoa; phylum Chordata; class Actinopteri; order Pleuronectiformes; family Pleuronectidae; genus Hippoglossus; species Hippoglossus stenolepis. Next base: position 22,611,997 of record NC_061498.1, read on the forward strand.
TCAAGACAGTCTTTCATTTTCCAGGACAGACTGCATCCGGCATTGTAAAGTACTACTATGTTCTCCCCAGTGAGGGTATCCGTACAGTTCTCTTCTTTTCAAGGAGTAATTTGTGTGGCTGACTGACTGATCGCTCAACTGAACTGACTGGATCATGTCAGGTAGTGATTCAGTTCAGTTTCTTCACCCAAATGATTCATTCTTTTGAACAAAATATCCGCTGACAACACAACACGAGTGAGAGTGATGTCTGTGTGCGTTCACAAACAAAACTAAAACATAACCTCCTTGGTTGTAACTTGCAGACATTCAGCTAAAAGCTGGAACTCTTAAATGTTAATAGAAAAGAAATGAGGAATTTTCAACATTTGGTGCTGTATCTTAGCCTTGACACTGACATGGCCCTCCTGGCCAAAACTGGAACATTACACAGCATTTACACAGTTTTCTGTTACCTTGAATTACTATTTTGTGAACCCACATTTTAACAAGAGGATTCAAAGTTAATATGTAACCAGCACATAACCACACTCACAATATATTCTGGATTTTGAAGGTCCAGGTGGCTCCGAGTGATAGCCACAAAGCCTGCAATCATCTGGATTTGTTCTCACCTTCATAACATGACTCTTGTGTAAACTGAGTAGGGCAGCAACTCCCATGAAAGGCACAACTTAAAAAGGAGCCATGGTGTCGATGGCCTCCAGCAGGTTAATGATTACACACCCTGCACTATAACAGAGAGACAGACAGTGAACCCCTCAGTGTTTTAGCTTTGGATGAACAGCGATGTCAGGACAGCGAGTGTGTGTGTCTGACTTTGAGGAGGAAGCTAGAAAGGTTCTTCCCAAAGCTGTGTATGACTACTACCGCTCAGGAGCTGATGAACAAAACACATTGGCTGACAATGTTGCTGCCTTCAAGAGGTATGCGATCACACACACTCGCACACACATACACAGTTAGTTTACCACTTTGTTTTTAGTACGGCAGCAATCACACTTGTGCATACTTTTATTATTTATCTTTTACTTTTTTATAGTCTAACTACATGCCGTTTCCTATAATTATATAGATATATATATACACACATATATACACATATATACAAGTATTCATAAATTAGCATAAAGTATTGCAAACAATTTGAGAATGTATCTGCTATTGTAGCTTTTATGCTAGGACGATCTAATACAGTTAGCTGTGGCAGGATAGCGCCTTTCACGGAAACCCAAGGACGCTTTACATATGTTTTGTGAGGACAAGACAGTATAGAAAAGTAAAAAGTAAATCTACTGTATATATAAATATATGTATGTAGGGGCATGACCACAATGCTCATTATTCTCTTTTCTATTTTTTGCAAGTCTGTGTAAAGTCCTCATTGATCTGTGTGTACATTAAACTCTTTGTTGGTATGTATGTGTGAGCTCTGTTTTCTTATCACTTTTCTACTGTTGAAGCAAATATCCAAAATCATACCAGTTCTATCTCTCCCTGACTTTTCTCCTTGAAAAGCTAATACATGTCTTTTTCTTTTCCCGTCTGGACTATTGCAACGCCCTTTATACATGCCTTAGTCAAACCTTAGTAACTCGTTTGCTGCTTGTTCGAAATGTTGCTGCTCGTACTTTGTCTTTGTTGGCTGTCTCTAGGTCAGGGCTGGCTACTCGGGGGGGCCAGGGTTTCTATATCAGGGCCCCGAGGCTCTGGAACCTCCTGCCTGACGAGATTAGGCTTGTCAACTCTCTACCTATCTTTAAATCATGGCTCAAAACTTATTTTTATAGGAAAGCATTTTTATGATTAACATTAACATTATCATGATTAACTCATTGTTAACTCAGGGGTAAACAGTGTAGCAGCCGAATCCAATACAACTGAAGATATTAGGAACTTATCTTCAGACGTAAAAAAAACAACAGAAGAAAACGTAACCTCCATACTGCTCGTGCGGTGTCATCCAAGTGTCCACAAGCCCCGATATTCATATTCGACTCGAAACAAGGTCATTTCCACCGTGTTTTACACCTAAAAGTCCACTAGAAGTGGTTAAGCTAGCAGACGTTAGCATTTCTGACGATCCCTGACGCCAAATCTGTCTTGTATTGGATTCGGCTGCTACCCGGCTGCTACTCTGTTTGCCCCTGAAACACCAGCAGTGTTGTGTAGACTCAAACACTTCACCCACCCCTCTATTGGCATAGGGGTGAGTATATGAGTGAATTATCATTTTGGGGTGAACTATTCCTTTAAGAGGCAGACCGAATACATACAAGAGGTTACCAAAGGCATCCAAACCATTGCCATTTCATGTTTAGAAGGAAGCAGCAACTAACAGGAGCAAATTATGTGCCAGATTTAAGTGGAAATGCTTCCCAAATTGGATTTTATTTTAAGGGAGGGAAGTGTTGGAAACTTAAACTGGTAGGTGGGGAAACCTAGGAGAGAAAATAGGTAAGTTACCAAATTAGATAGTTCCACAGATACCCATATTGGTACTTGATTGTTTTCCTGCATTGATAATTGCTTAATAGTAAATTAAAAAATTAGGCAAACTTAGCCCCTCATATGCAGTTCGGCATCTCTAAGAATGCTCTTTTAATTTGTGGGGTAGGGACTAAATGAAATTCTGAAAGAACAATAAACCAGAGAACAGTAAACCAACATGCTATTAGTAGTATTAAATTGCACTTTGCATTTACACTGTGTGTGTGTGTGTGTGCGTGTTGTATGTTGTGTGTTGTATGTTGTGTGTTGTGTGTGTGTGTGTGTGTGTGTGTAGGTGGTATCTTGTCCCTCGGGTGTTGAGGGATGTTTCTGTAGTGGATCTGTCTGTCTCCATGCTGGGCCAGAGGCTCAGCATGCCTCTCTGTGTGGCAGCCACAGCAATGCAGAGGATGGCTCATCCTGAAGGAGAAACAGCTACAGCAAGAGGTACACAAAACTGTAGAATGTTGAATAATAGATATTCGAACTGTAGAATCAATCTAGTTGGTTACACATAGAATTCACTTTTTAAAGGTCTTCACAAAGTCAGCACGGCAGCTGTCACTGCATGCTAAACAGTGTTTTTTGCTGATAGAACATGCACATTATCACCAGATCAATTTGTTTCTAATTTAAACTCCACCACCAAACTAAAAATGTCCACTTCATTTTACATGTTGCCATGCAACTGTAAAAACTATGAATGCATTAATTTGCATTCATTTTCAGAACTTAAAACATAACACAAAATTACTGTAAATGAAAATATCTGTCAGGAGATTCTTAGTAGAATCTGTCCATAAACCAGCTTTTCCACTTAAGTTAACCACTCTGAAATAAATCATTAACATCAGTATATAATGCATCTACCCAGCATGCCGAGCAGTGGGAACAGGGATGATGCTGAGCTCCTGGGCCACCTCTACTATAGAGGAAGTGATGTCAGCAATGACAACCTCATTGAGTGGTGGGGGTGTCCTGTGGCTGCAACTTTATATCTATAAAGACAGAGAGCTCACGCTGTCATTGGTACGCCGTGCAGAGGAGGCAGGCTACAAGGCTATCTTTGTTACCGTGGATACGCCATACCTAGGAAGAAGATTGGATGACATGCGCAACAGCTTTCAACTGCCCCCACACCTTAGGTAGGAGCCACACCGTAGAAATTACATTTCTTACATTTCCACCATGGAGACTACAGAGTATGTGTGTGTGTGTGTGTGTGTGTCTAGTATGTCTAACTTTTCAACAGCCTCCCTGGCATTCTCTGAGGGAAACTATGGCAATGACAGTGGTTTGGCTGTTTATGTTGCAAAAGCAATCGACCCCACCCTCTGTTGGGACGACATTACCTGGCTGAAGAAACATACAATTCTACCTGTGATTGTGAAAGGGATATTGAATGGTAACACCCCCGCCCCACACACACATACACAACAAAAACACACACAGTTACTCCATTGTGCCATGAAAGTTAGACTATTGGTATTCATTTTCATTTGCAAAGTTGAATTTTCATTTGTTTTTACAGCTGAGACAAATGCTGTTATATACAGAGAAGCTAAAGTTACTTAAATTATCTGTGAATATTTTAGAATGTTTCAATTTTTTTATTTTTATCAACACATCCTTATAGTTTGTTCCTGACACAATCATGATCAAAAGGAGCTTGTTCAGCAGTTTGTGTGTGTGTGATAGGTGAGGATGCTGTCAAGGCTGTGAACTATGGTGTCAGTGGCATCCTAGTGTCCAATCATGGAGCTCGACAACTGGATGGGGTTCCTGCCACGGTCTGTGTGTTTCTTATTCTTTTAGAAATGGTCAGAAATCTGATAGTCTTAACCAATATAACATCTAAATTAATCCTATTTAGATTTGTCATAGCTGCACTGTGGTCTCTTAAAAAGACTACATGATGTTATTCACTATATTTCTTATTGTCAACAAAACCCATGAAAACAGCAGCTTCAAAAATGTTAGAGCATCTCTCATTGTGTCATCCCCCTGTTACATTGGAGAACATCCTTGAATACCTTGAAAGGTGCCACCTTGTAGTTGGGTTGGAAGTTGAACCAGGTTTTAGCTTAAACTGGAAACTGTACTGTTGGGGTTGTAAGTCTGGGCAATATTTTCCAATTCAAATAAAATCAATTACATTAAATTGATAAAAAATAAATCTAATTAAGTTTCCCTTTTTCTAACAGTTTCAAACTGTTTTTGAACCATTTCAACACGTCCAAACAACTGCAGCTTTAACACCTGCTTTTCCCTTCCTCTCTTTTCCTCTTATATCCCACCCTCACGTTTCTTGTTCAGTGAGAGACGTTAGCTATAGTGTTGTTTCACATTGCTGCTTTTAATGAGATTACTGTTTTTGAACTGCCCATCCAAAAGATAAAAGATGTAAGTCTGTCCAGTCATGCAACTCTTGTTTTCGATTTCTACTTTTCTCATTTCAGAGCCAAGTTGAGTTACTTTTCTAACTTTTCTCTTTCTGGTCAGAATGCTTCACAGATGTTATTAGCGTCACATCAGATGATTTTCAATGAAAGCAATTGATTTATGGGTTTTCCTGGACCTCTGAACCAGTGCTCTAACGGCTGAAAGAGCTGTCCTGGATAAAATAGAAATGTTCAATCAAAATTTGAAAACACTCAATGATTTATCAGTCATAGGTCCACGTCCAGATAGGACGGCATCTGGGTCCAGAATCATACTGCGGCCCCCTATTTGTAACCTCTGATTTAGAGGGGCCCAGCAAAAGTTGAGGAACCTTTAACACAACAAAACACACAAAATGTCAGTTCTACTTAACTCTTACATATTCAGATCAGGGGATATCACCCAGTGCTGTTGATGGTCAATCTGACAGTGACAGATGGTCAGTGTGTTTGTGTGGGAGAGGGAGGCAAAGAGTACGGTCCTGTTCTTTTCACTGCTTTCACTTTTAAAAATAAACTGTGGATTCCTTGATTTAGCTGGCAGCAGTAACTCTAGAATGCTCATATGCACACACAGCTCTCCCTCTCTCTCATAGGGGATGAGGGATGGCTGAGAGGGGATGGCAGACTTGGAAGGCTATTAAGGGGGATGGTTTTTTGTTCATTTAAAGTGGATGGCATCCCCCTTCATCCAATCTATAAATCACCTACTGAATATAACCAAATCACACGCAAATGTACTTTATGTGACACGATTAAATTCAAGTAAACGAAGTGTATGTTTTTGTGTGCGTAGCTTGATGTGTTAGACGAGGTGGTAAAGGCAGTGCAGGGTCGCTGCGATGTCTACATGGATGGAGGAGTGAGGCGCGGGACAGACATCCTTAAGGCCTTAGCACTGGGAGCAAAGGCCGTCTTCATTGGTCGACCAGTGCTGTGGGGCCTTGCTTGTCAGGTGAAGCACAACACTTATCTACGGACTCATTAGCCTCAATCCGGAGGGGGTATCGAGGCCCTGTTCAGACCTGGTATTAACATCTGTCCTGAGAGAGTTTTTCCTTTCAGCCCTGGTGTGATGTCTCCACATGCATCTTCAGTGACCACTTGCGATCAGATCTCTATGCAATATGCTATAAACATCTATGTCATTGCTTTTCACATAAACTAAAAGGTGATGGATTTTAGCCAGTTTGATGATACAGACATGGGTCTTTTGTCAATGGTCTGTGTATGTGTGCATTTGTTGGTGAGAGTGAGGAGCCAGGAGGGACACAATGCACTCAGGTAGTGTTACAGTGAAATTCAGATTTACTTATTTGAAAAAGGACAGAAAATCAATATGCGGTGGTCATTGTGTCTAGCTCGAGTCTAGCTCGAGGGTAAACAAAATGGAAGGCAGGCAGTATTAGTTATGTTTCAAGTTGTAAAGATCCATTAGGTGATTTGATTTATCTTCTTTAAGGTTAAAAGATTGTGTTTGCTGGAAAAAGACTGTGCCTTGAGGAGAGGAGAGGTGAAGCTGTGTTACCAGCAGTGTGTGCCTTTTATTTGAGTTTAATTGTCTTATCTTTGGTGAGCAGAGTAAATAATACTGTTCACTTCAGAAAAACCAAGAAGTCTGCTGAGTCTTCCTGCCTGCCATCCTTTTTTGACTATCGAGCTAGATTATCTCACATTTATTAATTAATCTCTCTGAATTTACCCTCTTAGAAAAAGTGCTGCCCATAGATGCACTGTTTGAATGTGTGTGTGAATGGGTGAATGGAAACATCTGTAATGTAAAGTGCTTTGAGTGGTCATCAAGACTAGAAAAGTGATGTGTAAATACAGACCATTTTGCATTTAATTAGGCAGTTGCCAAAGATAAATCAAGTCATAGGAAAAACTATGAGGACTGTAAACATCCTTTGGTTCATTATGAAACTCTGGCGGGTCAGAGGATGTCAGCTGAGTGGGTGGTCCTTCATTGCTGTCCAGGAGACATTTGAGTTTTGACTGCTAAAAGAATATAGCCACATGTGTCCCAGACCACCTTTGAATGTAGTCCTACAGATGAGATCTTAAATGTGTCCTCAATGCATTTACACCTGCACTTAGAGCTGACCACTTGAACTTGGATCTCTCAGAATGGATGTTAATACCTGGTCTGAACAGAGCCTTACTAGCACAAATTATTTGAATTGTTTCTTGTATCTGAGTTTCTAAACTGAACAATTACATTAGCTTTTTTGAAATTCACTATCAATGGATTTGAAACCTAATTATTTGGACTTCAAATGTTGGTAATAAACATGAATCAAAACAATGTTGGCTCAAAAAATAAATTTTGAAATATAAACAAAGACTATCTACATGTTCTTTACAAAATGACACTCTATGATTAACACTAATTTTGCATGCTACAAAAGAAACATGTTAATTGAGCATGTGAATTTGTGCCCAGGGGGAAAAGGGAGTGACTGAGGTCCTTGAACTTCTGAAGGAGGAGCTGCGACTTGCTATGGCACTGTCAGGTAACACACACACACACACACACACACACACACACACACACACACACACACACACACACACACACACACACAAATCAATACCCAACAAGCCTGCGTAAAGTCCTCAAATTGACCTGTGACAAAGTGTGTGTGTGTGTGTTTGTGTGTGCGTGCGCGCGTGTGCATACTTGCGCATGTCTGTGTGTGTGCGCGCGTGTGCATGCATACTTGCGCGTGTCTGTCTCTCTGTGTGTAGGTTGCCGCTCCGTATCTGAGGTGAGCAGGTCCCTGGTCAGGAAACTGGATTTTACCTCCAGGATGTGAAAGAAGAATCTGTGGTTGGACTCACAGGACAATGCAATCTTGATGGATCCCTGAGATAATTCATTTGTTACTCATTTGTGCCATAAATAGTATTATATCATATGTACAGGTTTTTACTTTGACTTGTTACTATGATACTATCCTAAAGTTGTGTCGTGTTATATAAAATTGTAGAAGTTGTTCACTTCACGATAACCTTAGCTACTTCATCTGTCCCTTTAGAAAAACAGGAGGCCCTTATTAAAAATCATGTTTGATGTGACTAACGAGCTTTGCAGTGTATTTAATGATATCGTTCTCATTCTGTCATCTTATAACACCACTACCACTACTACTACTACTACCTCTACTTCTACTATTACTACTACTCCCCAAAAATATGTAGCACCAGCTTCATATGGGCTACACTGTAGCCGCTACAGGCCCATGTGGTGATGGAAGAAATTGCACAATGTGAGATGAAATGGCAACACCATAATTACTATAAAATCCTGACGCATTGTCTAGTTGAGAGGCCCAATATAGATTTGAGTTACATGATATTGTGATGACAGGATTTATATTCCTAAATAAATAATAATACATTTTATTTTATTGTGCACACAGGAATAACTAGAGTAAGACCAAAGGTTAAAATCAAAGTAGAGAGGGTTAGACAGGATAAGATGATATTAAGTTGGGGAAATGATTCAAACAAATGTTTTTATATGAGATTTGAACAGGACACAACAATATGTTTGTGTAATATTTTAATAATTCGCTAATTTACCAAACCAGCCAACAACTGATGAATATTTACTAACTAGTACATACAATACGGTTTATAGAAAAAGTGAGTTCAAACTGGGCCATAGGACAACTACTGCCCCATTGAGGGCTAGTCTGCTCTTGGGGCCTGTACAATGAAGCAAAGTAATTGGCTTATTAGGGTAACTTCATGGGTAACTTTGTCAAGAGTAACATCATGTATTTTTGTACTTTTTAATTCTACTTATATGACCATTGACCTCTTTGATACATGTTTGCAAAGAGTATCACAGGTGTCACCAGTAATAGATGGATAAAGACTGCTTACTAAAAAGGGAGCTTCACAAAGGTGCATTACAAATATTGTCAGCCAATATGACTTAATCCAGTTTCTAAATGAATAAGTTTCAGTGTAGATTATTTTATCAAATACTTGAATTTGCACTCTAATCGTAACATGGGGTTAATGCCAGGTTAACAACATATACACCATACAGTCCCCGAACCTGAAAGTCTGGTCTCTTTTGTGTGTCAGTTGCAGTTTGTGATAATATGTATATGTATGTAGGCTTATTTGTGTATTGAGTTTGGCCTATCTTTTTCTTGCGATGGAAATTACTTGAATATGTTGAAAAAGCTCAATACAAATATTTCAAAATACCAAAAATATACAAATGCTGAATTATTCTTAGACACTGAGCCACTATCACCGTCAACACTGGGCAAAGACACCCCAGCCTCCCCCTGTCCAGAGATAACAACCTTTAAAATCCCTCCTCATGTTTAACACAGAAAGAAACTTCCAAAGCCCTTTGAGTTGTAGAGTCCAAAAACAATGAAGGACACAATGATCTGGGTCAAAGGCATCACCAGCAGTGGAACGATAAATCAAGTCATCATTGAGGGACAGACCTCTCTATGAGCTGAGTGAGAAACCTCTCTACCTTCAGAAATACAACCACAGCTTTATACATGCATGAGGCATATGAAATGTGACCGTGTCCTCCAACCGCCAACAGCACCCTCTCCATTGTTTGGCTGCGGGGCCCCAGCTTCACTCCATGTCTCAGAGGAGGCCATCCCCACTGAGAAACACGGCTCCGAGGTTGGAATTGCTAAATAGAGTTTGGTTTTAAGATCGAACTGAAAATCTGTCCAAAAATCCTGTCACATGTTTACACTGAAAGGTATGACTAAGTGTCCTCGTGTTCCCACCATGTAATTACAAAAAGCATATGTTTTCAATATTAGGAATATATTTTAAAATACAGTTTGTACATTTTAATTGGAGAATGTGTACAGAACTTTACAGAACACAAGTAACATTCATTTAATTTGTATGAGTAGCACATTTGCAGGGTAAAGGAAAAGTAAGTGGATGTCGACACCTGGCAGCAGGCGGTGGGTCAAGGAACGGGGAGATTGAGGGAAATCGCACTAAGAAAGGTCATAAAAACCATTAAAGGACAAGGAAACTTGTCAAAAGGATGCAACTCTAAAATGGAGAAGGCAAAAAAAAGGATTTGTCAGTAAATTTCTCCCTTGCACCAAGAATTTCTGATAGACCTCTCAGTCACTATTATGTTAACAGTTGAAAAGACTAAAGTAGTATTCTTCACATGGAAAGGATTAGGGGAAATGCTTTGAAGCTGAATGGAAATACTCGAGAGATGTTTGAATCATTTCGATTCTTAGGGGTATCTCTCTCATCTCAATCAAACTTTCAAAATCAAAGGGAAGGCCCATTGCATTGGAAGGAAATTAATACTTAAATAATGAATTCATAATAATTAATAATTAAGAGTGGCAGCAGCACTGGGATCAGAAGATATGAGGGAGACATATCTATTCAATGCAAAATCTGGGGTAACTTTCTTTAGAGAACAGGGCTGATGACAAAAAGTGTAGGAGTTAACTAAGTCCAGAAGATGGCAGTGATGCAGCGCCAAGGATGCAAGTTGCCGTTAAACCCCAAAGAAGAAGATCTGGCAGCAGGGTGGAACGGAAGCTTCAACTTAACTGTTGCAGCCCGGATGACTTGTGGGAGTGCACTGTTTTCAGTGACCAGTGACAGCAATAGAGTCATGGAGACAGCTGACTGTAGGAGGAGAGCTTCGTGCACATGTCACTGTCACGTAGGATATTTATAAAAAGGCTGCCGATGGGTTGAGTGGGTCTAAGCTGGTCTGAGACGAGGTCGGCGGGAGAACTCTCTCGTAGCTTTCCGGGTAACGTCGCATCTATTTACTATCAACCTACAACCCTAAAGTTGTAGGTCCAGTGTTGAAGCGAGTTATGAATGCAGTTTGATCGTTCTTGTTGAGCGGTGCACCATTAGGATGATGCTGTTCCACCTGATGGCTTTTTAAACAGTAGATATATTGTCCGCTCAAATTGGCAACTAAATACAAATCACAGATCAGTAAAGATAAGGAAAGAATAAAGAAACTAAAAGACAAATAATTAAGATTGCTGAACCCCAAATTGCCCATAGATGCTCTGTATGAATGTGTGTGTGAATGGGTGAATGGGTGAATGTCAAACTGTACTGTAAAGCCCTTCGAGTGGTCATCAAGACTAGAAAAGCTCTATATAAATACAGACCATTGACCATTTACTTAGCTTGATTGTAACTTACTCGTATCTCTTATCTTACAGAGGAAAGTCTTGCTGTGGACATTGATGTTCTCTCTTCTTTATTGTAATTTCCAGTGTTTTAGTAGAGAATGTACAACTGCATGGGGTCTGTTGAGGCAGAATGCTCCACCAGGCAGATTACACCACCAATAACTAGAAGTTATAGCTTTATCAAGAAAAGGGTCATAATTTGAATTGTGTTTTAACAATAATGTGCAGGCTTTTTTGTTGTTGCAGTCCCTCTTCCTTTCATCCTTGCCCCACATAATCTCCATTGCAATAGTAGAAAGAGTCTTCTCATTACAACCAACCCCAGGCTGGAGAACAAGAAAACTACCAACACAGTGAATTTGAATATACCATGTGCACTATGTTGCTTTGATTACACATTTTTTTTAAGAATTAGTGAATTAGTGACAGCCCTACAATACACATAACTCTATCTCTTATATCTCTTCCGTTTCTTACTCTAGAGCAGACCATTTTCCAGGGGTTGGGTAGTATTACTGCACATGTGTAAAAAAAATATTTTAAGCCTTTAGTGGCTTCAGAGGGAGATGTGCAACATTTAATTAACTGCCTCAAGTGGTGTAATTTAAGACAATGTTAGTGGGGTCACAGCACCTGGGTGTGTGGAATTAAAATAAGTGATCTTAACAGACGTCTGTAGCCCCCTCCTCATCTCTACTGTAGGTTATAGGGTCCAGTATATAGTGTCCAGTATACACTAGGGGCAGTTAGCATAACAAACTCCAAACAAACTTTTTTTTTTGTATAAGTTGTTAGTTGCAATATGGGTAATATAGTCATCAGGCTTTGACAAGGAAGAAGCAAGCATACAGATAAAATGGTTGGTGGTGTTATTTATTTAATTTGTTATAAATGAGGCTGCTAGACCTGTAAATATATGTATTAACTCAATGACTCTTGAGACATGGGACAAAACACGTCCAGCAGTTGAAACTATTGGTTTAAAAATGAAAATATTTTCAATTGTAGTTATGAGGGATTGATAATATAATGTCTTATATTATCCCCTTCAATTTAGTTAAATAATTATTCCCACTACATCTAAAACAGCATATCCACAGAGAAGGGTTCAATCAATAATGTGCAATAAAATTAATAAAAATATTGTTCAATAATTAAAAAGAGCTTGTTTCATAAAAATAATGAATGAACTCCATTTGTTTTGTGAACAAATTGCCTGTCTATGTCAACTCCGTCATATCTTCTGCCTGGCAGTGGTGACGGGCGAATTACGGAGTTGACATTCAATTGGAAGGCATCATTTTTTTTATTTTTTAAGCATTGGAATCAAATATAGAAATAGATTATTGGTTTGTCTAATAATATATTAATACTAAATATGTGGCATCAGCATTTTCAGCTTTTTTTTTTTGCTTTTGTGAGTTGATAGTCATCAACTCTTATCAGGGTTTAGTTGAGGTAACATAGTGCTTACACACACATAATGGTGAAGGTACATAGACACACTCCCTCTCTAGTACAGGAAAATATGGGTCATAATATTGCGAGAGTTCTTTTTGTGTGTTTTAGTCCAGCATGACCATGCAACATCTGTCACTGGAGGAACGTAGAGAGAGGAACAGAGAGTATCAAAAAAGCAAAGAGAGAAAATCAGTACACAGACAGAATTAAAAGGGAATTTCTAAGACAGGCGAGACAGAGTTGGAGAAGGAAAAATAAAGCAAATAAGGATTTGACTGAAAGAGAACGGAGGAAAAGGAGAAATAATTGAGGCAATTTGGTCTGACATACAAAACGCTGAGGCCAAAAGAATTCAAAGTCAAAATGAAATGTTTATAAACAACCTATTCATTGTTTGGTTTGTTTGTTTTAATGCTGTAATTGATTGATTCAATGTATTTGAGAGGGTCAACTCCGTCAGGTCTATGTCACCTCCGGCAGATTCATATTTTGATAATATTTCAGTGTGATATTTCCTTTTTTTTTATGAATTGTTGGTCTTATGTAAAAATGTAATCTATCTGCTAACATGAGAATGTGTTTTTCAATCTTAAAATATTTTGATAGCTGTTTAAGGTATAGTTAACATTATATTATACAGTCCCAAAAAAAAATAAGAACATTTTTATGCTATAAAAATATATGCCTATTGAAAATAATTTTCTTGAGGGCTCTGTCAGCCTTGGTGAAAATGTATTTTTGTTAAAGTTTTTATAGGTCTAGCATAATGTGAGTGAAAATGAATTTGTGTTTTTGGTAAGAGAGGGCAAGGCCAAAAGCACCTTTTGGGAGGTTGTATCAAAGCATAGCTCAGTAGCTTAGGACTTGGTGGATACATCCATATCGTTTAATTTGTCTGAGCTTAAGGTTTTATTTTTTCAATATTGGATCCTCGTTTGTCCGATTTCTCAAGAATCAGTGAACTGTTAACCTTTGCTTGCCCTATCTTCCTAGGTACCCAGAAGCAGATAGATGGGGTGCTCTTCTATTCTGACCACGAATGATCAGCTATGGACCAGATCACTTTTCATCATGATACTGTGCTGTCAGATATTCACATGCTCCTGCCTAATGCACGCCACCTTATGACACGCCTCAACCATGTTGGCCAGCCTGGTTTGTATAACATATTCAGGTTGTGAACTTGTGCTACGTTGTCTTATGCATTTGTGATAGATAAGTCATACATTTTATTCTAACCATATGTCCAGGAAACTGGAAAAATTGTCATTATTTCTTATGTTGTTAAGACTAAACAATTAATTAGTTAGGGAAATAACCAATAGATTGAGCAACAAAATGTCAGCATCATCCAAGTGCTTAGCTGAACTTTCTAACTGTACTGTATTCATCTGTCCAGTCTTCATCTCCAACTTCAAGATCTTGTTGAATGATGAGAGGCTTGACAACAATGACCCAGGGAAAAGTTTAGAGCAGGAAAAATGTGATGACCCAAGGGAAGACTTGGAAAAAGACACAAATGCCACCCAAGAAACGGTTGGAGAGGAAGGTGGGGAAGGAAATGTGGAACTGTGCTTAGATGAGGATGGAGACCTTCACATTACACATCGGTATGGAAAAAATGTTTTCTTTTCATGCAATTACCTTAAAATCATCCAGGAGCTTTAGTTAAGGTTCAAATCAAATGTCAGCATGGGGACTAAAATCTTAGTTTAGTTTTCTGTGAAAATGGCAGTCTCTACATTTAACAGCATCCAGTTAGCAGCAGTTCTGTGGACAGGAACACCTTGTTCAGGGGTCAGAGGAGAGTGGTCAGTCTGGTTGGAGCTGACAGAAAGGCTACGTTAACTCAGAATGCACAACACATCCAACCTTGAGGTGGATGGTCTACATCAGTCAGGGACCATGTCAGGTTCCACTCCTGTCAGCCAAAAACAGGATTCTGAGGCTGCCATTGATACAGATTCACCAACACTGGCATATAGAAAGGGGGCTTAACACACAGTCCTGCAGGGCTCTGGTGCTAAGTGTAAGGGTAGAAGAGATGTGGGGGCCTAACTTAACCATCTGGGGACAGTTGAATGAATCACCCTTTCAATTTTTTGCAAATATCACAAAATTACCCATATAGGTTGCTATGAACAGCCATAACAGCCTAAAAACAACTCCAATAGCAACATTCAGACACTGACACTGAGGGTATCTCACTTACCCCACTTGAGTGGGACAGAATCTGGAGGTGTTGGTATCAATGTCCAGATTTAGAGTAACATACCTGAAATATTGCAGAGCACACATCAACCCGTTAAACTCTAGACCCCTTCTAGATCCAACCCTATCAGGCCTATGCTGGAATGGCTGTGGTGAGCTGGGCACCCGCATGCACTCTTTATGCTACTGTCCAAGCGTTACGGCCCTGTGGGATAAAGTCAGAGATAGACTTAGAAATTTAGAACATCAATGTAGTTTCATGTCCAGCTACATACTTGTGGGGCATTTAGCCCAGTGGCCCATCAATTGTAAGTCTGCACAAAACATTGTTAGCGTGCCATGCAGCAAAATATTTACGCTGTTTGAACTAGAAAGTCAGAAAGGCCAGTTGTTTTAGCTTAAGTAATTGGCTGGAGGATTTTCTGTAACTTTTAATTTTGGATGTCGCTAGATCGTCCCTGGTATATTCACATAGAGGTGGTGATGGCATATGGGTCACAACAAGGTCATTCTTGGACTTACCACATGGTGTCCTTTCTTTGTAAAGAAATTCTTTCTTTGTTGGATTCAGTATGCCCGTCTTGGTCCCATCTTAGCTGTACATATTTAAGAAGTGTATGTAACTTTGAAAAAAAGGGTTTTCATGTATTGGAGCAAAGTATGTGTTGAGGTAACATCACTTGCATCCATGTGGTCACATTATGTGTCAAAGAGAAATACAGGCATAAAATGATTTAACACTTACTTGTGCTATATGTAAAAGTTCTGCCTTTAACTAAATATCTCTGACATTGGCAGCCCAATGCATAATTTATGTTTTCATAAAACCATAATTAATTATACATTCTGCATTTGCAGTAATTATTGTAAATAAAATGCTTTTGTTTCTTCAAGATCAGATTGAATATTTATCTTGAATACATCTCAATCTTTAAAAAATCTGAATAAAAATGTTCAGATTATTGTTCCAACAATATCTTTACAGTAGATGCACCACAATGGCTGTTATACTGGTTACTATGAGAGGTTACTTAAGATTAAAGAATGGTGGTGTCCCTTTAGGCAATCACAGACCTGTGAAGGTGATGCATGTTGTTCATGTTTAAGAATTATGTGTTGTATGGGATAGTGGTTAGGTCTATAAAAATGTCTAGTATAATTTTGGTTGATGATGTTGCTGCTTACATTTCATATTATTCCTATCATTCCCCAGACCGAGGAAATACCCTGTCGAGGGTAGAGGCCGAGACTTGGTCTGCCCCATCATTCTCAAACAATCTAACCCTCTACTTGAACAAGAAGAGGAAAATACTGATGATACAGCTGATAAGTGCTTCAAAGACATCATAAGGATTGGTGAGAACCTAGATTTCATTCAGTTTTTCTCATTTTATCAGTCGCCTGTGTGACTGTTACACAGGAATTCACTATGACCACAGAAAAGGTTCTGTTCTGTTAGAAAGGTAAAAGCGTGGTGGATATAATGGAGGACCCTAAAGACCCAGGTTATTTTTTCAGTGGATGAGAATAAGGTGTTTGATCATGTCAAAGGCAGCGCTCAAATGTAAAACCACTAGGATCCTTTAAAACTTTAATGTGTGCTGTGTCTGGTAAGTTCTAAAGCCATACTAAAACCTATTAAAGACATCATTATGATTCATTATTTTAGTTAAAATAACCCTCTTTAGTCTCTTAAATATAAAACTAGTTCTGAGAAACTGTTATTGATTCAAAGAAAAAAATAGATAAAACCTCTGTTAGGAAATGTTTTATCTAGTGCTGAGATTTTAATGATTGGAAACTGGGAAAGTGAAGCAAGATTATTGTTAGAAGTGAGAAGATTTCGGCAGTTAGGTGAGACTCAGGATCGAATGCTCTATATTTTCCTAATGAAAAGAACAGTGAGTCTCTTTATCAGTCACTTTTGGATGTAAGAACAGATTGTTGAGAAAATAATTGATTAAAGTAAATCAAAAATGAATAGAAAGAAGATGTCTCTCTGTTGGAACTGAAGACACAGTGGTTGTATGATGGAGCTACAGAGTGGTGGTTCCTCTTAATTCCAAATGCGGATAAAATGCTCACAATATCGAGTCCTGATTACAATTTGCACACACTTCTGCACAGTTATACAATATTGATCTCAGAAGGGTGAAAGCTGATTCAAGCACACTTGTCTGCAGCTCTGTTAATCAGTCACCTGTCAGATTCCTGGTTTTTCCCTCGCTACACGTTTACAAAAGTCCAAAACATGCTGCTCTCCCCTCTGCTTGACAAACCCTCGACTTTATTAGTGAGATATTTTGGTAACGCCCACGAAAATGCAACAAAGGGTGAGTAGCTTCAGCTTGAAAGTCAAACTAGCTTCCTTAGACAACAACCTGCTATGCCCACTCCTGGGTAGGCAATTATTAGATGAATGCAAACAGGCAACATCTGATTCTTTACTGGACAGAACGCTGTTCTGAGATCAGATGTAACGAGAGCCTCCACTTCTGTGTTGTTAGATTCTACACAACGATTCTACAGTGGCTCGAAAATGTTTGCGAGCCCTTACAAATTACCTGTTTTCAATAAAAATGTGGAATTAATTTTCCCCTTGATGATGCGAACTTGTCCAGGCCCAGAGGCAGTAATCTCCAAATTAGGATGTTGCCTCTGCTGTGCTTTACCTTTAGGATGTTATAATGTTTGTTATAAAGTGCTCTTCTTTAGGCCATATATAGTGCTACATGTTCCTCTCGAACTTGAATTGTTGAAGTCTTTGCCGTTACATTCACATGCTGCTCCCACTGCAGCATAAACAAGTAGAATGATGCTCAAACTGCTGTACATGCCACCATTACTGATGACATTTTTCTGTTTTCCTTACTCTTGTTGAGGGTTAAGGGCAGAGGATGTCACACCTTCTTAAAGAGTTATGATTACCAACAACAGTAATAATAATAAT